>NC_057390.1:100969594-101236858 GCF_019320065.1 Cervus canadensis | reverse complement strand
CTAGCTCCTGGAGCCCAGAGTGGTGGACACAGGACCCCAGACCCTGTCTTCCCCAAGCCTCTCTAGGCATGGCCCGGCGGGCACCCTGGCGACCCCCTTCCCGTGCTATGGGCTGGGCATGTTGCTGAGGGGGTCATTATCTCCGTCCGCAACCTCCTCCTTCTCACCCCTCTCCCCTCCCCCCGTGTGCACACCCCTCTGACCCCCAGCAGGACAGTCAGTGACTGAGTTGTGTGTGTGTGCACGCGTGCACCTGGGCCCTCGTGGGGACACCCAGAGGAATCGGCCCCCCTGGGAGGGGTGGGCAGGGGTCCTCTAGGACCTGAGGGGCTCTCGTCCCAGAGTAACCCTCACGGGAAGGTTGAGGTTAGCCGGGGATCAAATCTAGGGATCAAATCCCTGTTAAAACACAGGGAACAAAACCCAATCCCAGCGCCACGATGAGACCCCGCCTCAGGGTGCAGAGCAGACCAAGATCCTGCAGCGCTGTTGTTGGACCGCAGGAAATACTGAGGCCTTCAAGGTTCACTTAAGGGCCCCTCAGGTGTTTGAGACTGAGCACTCCCAAACTCTGACCACCGGGCCTAGAGAAAGGCAGGTTTCCTGAGGAACCGTGGGTGTGGCGGGGGCACCTGGAAAACGGTGGAGGCAAAGGCACGGAAAACCCTCCAAGCCTCGCAAGGGTCTCGTGGCTGAGCCTGGCGCCAGGCGGCCTTGGGCTGACCCTCCAGGCTGGAGATAGGCTGAGGGCTGTGCCCACCCGGCACGTGTGCCCACACCTCCTTCAGAGTGGCCAAGCACGCGAGCACGTGAAAAAGAAGTGTGTCTCTGAGGACAAAGCACTGAGGCCTCAGAACCAGCGCTCTGGGGACCCCCAGCCCAGAGGGGGCCACCCTTCCTCCTTCCGGGATGGGGGCGCCCAGGCGGCCCTCCTCTCTCCGTCCACCCGGGAGGCCGAGTGCTGGGCCGGTGGTGCGTGGTGTAGAGGAGGCCCTGCAGGGCTCAGACCACGCGGGCGCAACGGGAGCCCCGGGAGCGGAGAGGCAGGCAGAGGGAAGACCCCCGACGTGAGCTGCCGCGGTGGGGAGTGGGGCCAGGCGGTGACTCGGAGGGTGGAGGCGAGCGACGCTGGGCGGACCCGAGGCTTCAGAGGACTCCTGGTCTCTGCCCCACCCCGTGCGCCCTCATCGAGGCCACCAGAGAGACGCCCGGCTGTTAGCCCCTCGGCTGGAGCCCCCGGGGCTGAGCTGGCCCAGATCATCCCATCTCCCGCCCCCCCGGAGCCGGCAGAGCACACCCAGCCGAGTTCCACCGCTCGGCCCGCCTGTGTCCCCAGTCTCAAGCTGAGCCCCATGGGGGACGCTAAACACATTTGTAGGGGGAAGTTCCCTGGCAGTCCAGTGGGTAGGACCCGGGTGTTTTCACTTGCCCTGGCCTTGGGTCCAGTCCCTGGTCAGGGAAATAAGATCCTGCAAGTTGAGGAGCGGCCAAAATAATGATAAATAGAAATACCTGCATGTGGTTGTTACGAAATAGTAGCTGACCGATTCAGTCCTGTCTCTTTTCTCCGTAGGCAGGCTCATTCGTCCACGCGGACAACCCCCATCCCTAAATAACCCTGTCACTCTAACGGCTGTCCCCCACCCTGAGCTCCGCTCTGGCTCCCATCTCTCCCAGGACCCCGGCAGCCCGTCCACCTCCACCCCTTCCAAGCGGCCCCGCGCCCGCCGATGCCACTGCTCTGGGGGTCTTCAGGCTGTTTCCTCTTCCAGGGTGGTCCTCCCCACTCCAGCGCCACCATAACTTTCTCAACTCAAACGTCACGTCCTCCAAGAAGCTCTCCCTGACCCCTCCTCCCCGACCTGCCGCGGTTTGCACTTGGCACCTCTGGACACTCCTCAGGGTCCACGACCGAACCCGGGAGACCGTGTCAGCATCGGCCTCCCCAGTGAGAGGTCGCGTCTGCCTCTTTGCCCCGGGCTCTCTCCCCAGCTTCCTGGGAAGTGTCAGATGTCACGGAACGCGGAGGGCGGTGGCAGAGAAGGCACACGGCACGTCACGCTGGACCGGCCCGTCTATTTCCCGGCAGATGAGAGCTGGCAGCAGCTGCCTGCCGCGCCATCCAGAGGACCCAGCCCCGGGACCCCCCAGTCAGCGTGCACCCCCACCCCCACCCTGCTGGGCCCAGCCCCGCCCGAGGTCCACACCATCAGTGGCCTTGGGTCCGCAGACCCATCTCAACAAGCAGCGGGGTGTGAAGCCTGCGATCTGGAACTCACTCCCAGGGTCTGGTAGGACCACAAGCCGAGCCTCACGGGGAGGAGCAGGTGGGCAGCCGGCTCACAGCAGGATGGTGTGCGCGCAGGAGGCTGTGGGGGAAGGAGAGGGCTGGGCATCTCCGAGGGAGCCCGCGTCTGCCGGGCAGCTCCCCTGGGGCCTCGGGCCCTGGCCCCCAGCCGCCCCGCGGGGATCCAGCCCCGGCCGCCCGTGTGCTCGGGGGGCCCTGGGGAGACAGGATGGGCACGTGCCCGCGGCCGTGACTTCCTTTAAAAGTGCACCGTCGCCCTCTGTCCCTCCATCCTGCACGGGGGCCAGCTCCCCGGCGGCTCAGGGTGGCCCCAGAGCAGTGCTGCCCACACCTCACCATCTTTCGGGAGCACGGCCACACGGCTGGCGAGCCCCAGGGCCTCACACGCGTCGACGAACTTTTTCATGCTCAGGAAGCTGCACGTGGGCTGTCTGCCTGCGGGGTGGGGGGTGTGGACCAGAGCCGCAGCGTCAGAGCCCCCGGTCGAGGGGCGCCCCCGCCCCAGCGCCACCCCCCACCGGAACACCCCCGGGCTCCGGGTCAGAGAATCGCAGCCGCCGGTGGGTGACGGGCAGCCTCAGCCGGGAGTGGGGGTCCCCAGAGAGGCTCGGGAGGGGCCGCCCTGCGGGTCCGCGCGGCTGCAGCCCTGGACTCACTGACGAGGAGCAGGGTCCTGGTGGTCCGGCCGGCCCGGCCCAGGCGCAGGTAGACCACGCTGGCGCTGTAGTCAGGGACCATCACGCGGAAGCCCTCCACGCCCCTCACTGGGAAGGAGGACGCGCAGAGTCGCCCGCCCTCGCCTGAACACTGCAGTCCTTCCAGAGGCCCCTGGGCCCCTACCACCCGCACCGAGGGGTCATCTGGAAGGGCAACAAGGCCCCCACCCCCCAGGCCTGCCCCCCCAGGTGCACACCGGCCGAGCCAACTCTGGGCGCCTGTGGGCTGACCGCGCGTCCCGGCGTCTGTCCCCACCAGCACATGTTCTCCGGGGAGGACTGCTGGGGACCATGCGGTCAGGGGTCCCATCCAGGGTCCTGGAGGCTCGGGCAGCCCTGGACGACCCTCCCCCAGCCCCCGCGGCGCCGTGGGTACCCACAGGTGTTCCTGAACACCGCCTTCTTCCTGTCTCTCCGCAGGATTAGCGAGTGTGTCTGGCACCCCCGGGACCTGGGTGGGGAGAGCGGGCTGTCAGCTAGGGGCCAGGGAGACCTCTTGGGGCTCTGCCGTCTGGGGACTTTCCAGCTGGGATCCGGGCCGGTCCCACCGCTCA
The DNA here is from genome assembly GCF_019320065.1 of Cervus canadensis. Lineage (NCBI taxonomy): Eukaryota > Metazoa > Chordata > Mammalia > Artiodactyla > Cervidae > Cervus > Cervus canadensis. The sequence goes on along the minus strand of NC_057390.1, from coordinate 101,233,280 downwards.
GGGGAAATGCTCCAACACCCCTGCCCCCCAGCCCCCCGTGGGCTGGGGGGACTTCTCGAAAAAGCAGTCACTTGAGTTTGACAGCAGGAAGTGATGGGGGGCTTGGGGACAGCCCTTGTAGGATTTCCAGACTGACCCTGGGTCTGATCCCCCCACCGGCCCCCTCCCTTTCCCTGGGCTCAGGGGCCCCCACCCTGACCCACGCACCGGTTCAAGGCGAGCACCACCTTCAGCTGGCCCACCTCCTGAACCTGCACTACGGATGCACCCAGCTTCCTCTGGCCTCCGCGCGGCAGCATCCCTTGGGCATCGGAGGCGACGGCCAGGACGTACCAGAAGCCCGAGAACTGCGGGGAGGGCGCAGGGCCTGCCATGCTGGTCCCGCCCGGCCCCGGTCTCCGAGGACCCACAGGACCGGTGACCCCTGCCTGCGGCCCAGCCCGTGTCCAGAACTGGCCTGGGTGCCCTGCTGCCTCCCAGGCCGTGGAGGCGGACGCCCAGCTGGTCTGGGACCTGAGGCGGCGTGGCGCAGGGCCCGGGGCGCAGGGTCAGAGCGTCCGGCCCATGCGGACCTCGGGGCCTTCTCCTCCAGCTGGCCCCCATCCCACCGGCTCCCCCGCAACGAAGCCCGCTGCCCGGCTCCCCCGCGTCTGCTCAGCCTGTGCTCGTGGCCGCCCCCACCGGGACCTGCTGCCTGCTGCGGTCTCGTTATCCCAGGGCCCGCCTGCTCACTCCGCCTCCCCTCCGCCCATGGGCACCTCCGGCTGACCTGGCAGTACCTGTCTCGGAGCTCCAGACCATAGTCGGCAGTTGAGTTTTGAAGCCCCAGCCCGTCCCCAGAAGAGGCCCTCGGGGCCAGCAGACGCCAGTGCCCAAGCCCCCTGCCAGCCCATCCCGGGCTTCAGAGGCCCTCTGCCCACTGCCCCCGCCCAGCCTGGCCCCAGCGCCCGGCAGGGGGACCGGGGCGCGAGGCTCACCTTGACCCAGTTGAGGTTATGGGACTCTCGGGGGAGCCGCTCCTGCGCCCGGGAGCCCCCTCCCAGCCCCAGCAGCAGGGCCAGCAGGGCCAGCCGCCAGCCCAGCTCCATCCTCGCCACCAGCCTCAGCTGCCCGCCCAGACGCCGCGCTTAAATGCCCAGCCTGCCAGCCTGGCCGTGGGTGTCAGCTGACCGCAGCTGTGGGCCGGCCTGGGGGGCCAACGGGGAGGGGTCTTGGGCCCTCCCACCTGCAGGTAGGGCCAGCCCCGCCCTTGGCCCTCGGAGCCTGCCTGGGACACCCCAGAAGACAGAGGCCTCGATGATCCTGAGGTCACTTCCTGGGCCTCGGGTCACTGAGTGTCCCCTGGAGCCGTGGCACCTGTCAGGGAGGTTGGTGGTGCTCCTATCCTAGCCCCCCAACCCCTGGGAGGGGACAAAGGCTGGACGGGACACTGAGTCACTCCACAGGGCGTGCACACAGGAAGCGGGGTCTTTGGACAGTGCTGGCGCTGACACTGGGGCCGCCTGCATGATGCCCTTGGCAGGTCCTGACATGTGTGCACACACGTGTGTGCATGTGTGCGTGTTTGTATGTACACGTGTGTGCTCACATACGTCTGTGTGTGTGTGCACCTGATATCATCACAAGTGAGAGGTGACCCCCACCCTGCTCCGGGTCCAGCTTCCCCAACGGCGCCTGCTCCTGCCAGGACTTCTGGACACAGGAAGACAGACAGACTTGGGCTCTCTGGGGTCCCTGGCCCCCGCCCTGCCCCAGGGCCCCAGGAAAAGCCAAGCTCTCACGCCCTGGGCGCCCCAGCCCAGCGCCCTGCCCACACCTCACCCAGACCACAGGGTCTGGCTCCAGCTCAGGCAGACGGGCCTCCTGTCGGCCCAGGGCCCAGGGTGACCCCCCGGGAGGAGCAGTGGTCTCCGGCCCAGGGCCCTGCTTGGACAGACGCAAGAGACCACGGGAGGGTTTGTGGAACTGCTTTATTTGAATCCGCAGCAAGGGCCCCTGGGAGCAGGCGGCCCCCACCCAGCCCCTGGGCGGCTGGGCGAGGAGGGCAGCGTCCGTCCAGCCTCCTCTGGGCCCCTGGGGTCTGCCGCGTTCACTGGGAGCCAAGAGGAGCACAGGCACCCTGGACTCGGCCGCAGAGGCATCGGCTCCCCGGGGCCCCCAGCCCTGCCCTCGGGGAGCCTCCGGACGAGAGGGGCCGGGGGCCCCCAGGCCTCTCCTACCACACGGAGGGGAGGGGTGCTCGGGGGGCCACTTACCGGGAAGACCTTGTGTGCGCAGGTGACTGGGGAGGAAAGGGGCCACGGTGAGGACGGCCGGCCCCTCGCCCACCGGCACCCGGGGCCCCGCACACCGCCTGCCCCGCCCACCCCGCAGGTCTGACGCTGGGCAGGGAGCAGGTGACCCCTTGAAGCCCCCCTGAGCTCGGCCTGACTCCCCAAGGCCAGGAAGGTCCCCGAGCTGGCAAGCGGCCCCCCGGCGTCCGGCGACACTCACAATCCCTCTGGAGCTCGGCCTGCTGCTGCGACAGGAAGCCCAGGCTCCGGCTCCACTTGGCAAAGCGGCCCAGAGCCTCCTGACTGGCTAGGGCTGTCCGGCCTGCCGGGGAGGCAGGAGAGCCCAGCGGGACTGAGGGCGGGGCGGGGCGGGGAGGGGAGGGGAGGGGCCCACCAGGGGCCCACCCCAAGAACCCGCCTCTCCCCAAGAACCCGCAGAGGCGGGACTCCGCACCCTCTGAGCCCAAGGCTCTTCGCCACATGCGGCCCCCCGCCTGCCCCCTCCAGGCGGGATCACTCCTGAGCGGGGAGGGGCTGTGGGTGGGGAGGGGCGCCCGGGAGGCAGGCGCAGGGCTGGGGGTGGTTCCTGGCTGGGATGAGTCTGGTGCGAGGCGGGCGGAGGCCCGCACCCCTGCAGGAGGAGCTCCGCGCACTCACTGTACAGCTCCACCATGCTGAAGGCCTCCTCCTGGGCCTCCAGCTGCGTGAACACTATGGCGTAGTCCCTGAAGTTGGTGCCCAGCACCCGGTACTCCAGCACTCCCAGGGCTAGAGACAGGCGTCCCCAGGGGGCGTCAGGCCTCAGCCGACCAAGAGCCCCCAGGCTGGGTCCCCTAGGTCCCCTGCCCCCACCCAGCCCCGGCACACAGGGTCTCCAGGTGGTCGAGGGATGGCGGGTGAGCCCCACCTCATCCTGGGCCACCCTCCTCAGATCCGGTCCCCACGGGACACTCCCACCCGTGCCCACCTCCCTAGACACCATAGCTGGAAGGCTGGGGTCCCGCTGAGCTGCTGGCCGAGGTCAGGCCCTCTGTCCTCAGGACTGGCCCTGAGGACCTCCCAGTTCCCGGAGGAGTGCCCCTGGAGCTGGGGTGGAGCTGCCTCTCCCCGTCCTGAAGGGCAGACCCGGCGCACAGGGGCCTGGGGATGCAGCTGGGGTGTGAGACCCAAGGCCGCTGGGGGCAGAAGGCAGTCAGGGGACTGCAGGAGTCCCCACGCTGCCCAGAAGGACTGCCGTGGCCGTCATCCTTACAGGGATTCCCGAAGACCCATCCGGAATTTTGTCTCTGCAGCTCCACAGCCTGCAGGTGGCATCTCTCCATCCTGGAGCAGAGAAGGATCCATCGTCACCCAGGTCCAGGTGCAGGACCAGGAGACAGGTTCGGCCGCCCAGACCCGGCCAGCGTGGCTTCACGGGACTCTGCCTCCCCCTCGGGGGCCGCAGTTACCCAGAAACCCTGCCCTCAACCGCAGGTGACCCGTCGGGGGAGGAGTTACCCAGAAACCCTGCTCTCAACCACAGGTGACCCCTCGGGGCCGCAGTTACCCAGAAACCCTGCTCTCAACCACAGGCGACCCCTCGGGGCAGCAGGCCGGCTACCTCCCGAGGGACCTGCTTTGCCAGATCCACATGGAGAAAACTTGGGAGCGCTGCTGAGGGCATGAAAGGGGCCTGAGACCAACAGGGGGTCTGCAGTTTGGGGTAAAGCGACTCCACGTCTAAAGAGGTCAGTGTCCCTAAGCCGTCCAACCGTAAAATGAGCAGACTGCCTTCTGTGAGCGCACCAAGACAAGCCCACGGCCAAGTTCCCTGCAAGACCCAGGAGTAAGGAGGAAAAGCCTGAAAGAGGCATCACCAGCGAGAACCAGCCGATGACCTAACAACGCGGAGCCACGAGAGGGGAAGCAACCCGACTCACGGGCACAAAGGCAGACTGATTGAAGGAACAGAAGAGAGTCCGGAAATGAAGCAAAATGCCCAGGAGGTTAGCGCGTCACGAAGCGAGCATCTCCGGCCAGTGGAGGAAGAGGGACCCCGGGCGAGGGGTGCAGGGCAGCTAGACGTCCATCAACGGTCACACCTCGCAGGTCCCCAGGACGTAGCCCTGAGCAGGTCAGAGAGCAGAGGCCTCTCAGCTCCAGGGAGACGTAAAGACCTCCTAACAACTACATCACAAGACCCAGAGGCCCTAAAAAGGAGCCGGAGTTAATCCACACAAACACAGAAAGAACTCTTCTTACCAAAAACTGCTAGAAGGTGTAAGAAGAATGACAGACTGGGAAATAAATTTGCAACTAACCTTTATTACAGACCGTGGCCAAAATCACCGATACCTAAGTGTTCTTGCATGTCAATAAAAACCTACCCCAGGAAAAAATATGCAAAAGACATGAACAGACGCTGGGCCAGGGAGGAGCCCCAGAAGGAACAGGCCCCGAGATGCCTGCTCCCCTGTGATCACAGGAGGCAGTAAAAACAACTGTGGGGCCGTCAGTCACCCATCAGATGGCCAAGAACGTAGGGCAAGCAGACACCCAGTCCTGCACCAGCTCGGGGCACGCGCCTCATGTGACACGGAGAAAGAAGGGCAGACGTACTTCAGCTCCAGGGATTTGTCCCTCCCAGGCCGGTGCACCAACGTCCACGCACCACGCCCCTAGGTATGTTTCCAGTTGCGAAAGACTGAAGATCGCTGTCTGCCCATCAGCAGAGCCCTGGAAGGCAGCCCAGGGGAGTATTACTTGGCTGTGAAAAAAGTTTCTCAAAAAAAGTCACAGAGTCAGCAGATGACCCAATAATCCCACAATCTGGGTGTGTCTCCAAAAGAATTGAAAACAGGGTCTCAAAGAGATATTTGCACACCCGTGTTCTCAAGGCCCCAAAGCCAGAAGCAATCCGGACATCTATCAATGAATGAAAGGGAGCTAGATGTGGTCTATCCCTGTGGTGGAATATTACTCAGCCTTCAAGAAGGAAATTACGACACAGCTCGCAACATGGGTGAACCTGGAGGACAGTATGTTCTGATAAACCAGACACAAGACAAACATAGGGGCTTCCTACCACGTCCTTACCTCAGTGGTAGAGAATGTGCCCGCCAAAGCAGGAGTCAAGCATTCGGTCCCTGGTCTGGGAGGATCCCACATGCTGCAGAGCAACTGGGCCCATTCTCTAGAGCCCGTGTTCCAAAACAGGAGAAGAGAGGCCTGTGCAGCTGAGAGTAGCCCCCACCCTCCACCCCAGAGCAAGCCACACAGCAATAGCGACCCAGCAGGGCCAGAACGAACATAAAGACTCAACACTTTTTCTTTAAAAAAGACTAATGCAGGATCCACTCATGTGAGGCCCTAGAGGGATGAAACCCACAGAGACGGAAGCAGATGGTGCAGCCAGGGGCTGCGGGAGGGGACGGGGAGTGAGGGTCTGCGGGGGACAGGGGGTCCGTCTGAGAAGGTGAGAAAGTACGGGAGATGCTGGTGAGGTTTGCCCAATCTGAGCGTGTTTGATGCCCTTGACCTGTGCACTTAGAACGGTTAAGGTGTTATGTTTATCTTACCACAGCTTTTAAAACTTTAAGAAAAGCAAAAGAGAATTAAATCTTAAATGTTTCAAAAGAGGGCAGAGACCCTGGGGGGCTGACACCAAACTGTGGCTTGCCTGAGTACTTAAAGCCTTGCATGTGCTCGCGTGTTCCTGAACATCTCCGAAGAGCCATCACAGATCAAAACCTGGGCTGCCTGCTGGGAGGGGGCCGCTGGCTGAAGAGCGGGGGAAAGACCCCCGCTGTCCACCTCCCCGTTGCTTTTGGCCACTCGGCACAGTTTGTGGATCTCAGTTCGCTGCCAGGGATCGAACTGGGGCCCTTGGCAGTGAGAGCACGGCGTCCTAACCCTTGGACCCCCAGGAAAGCGCCAGGGGGCTCTGATCTTTGAACCAGGTAGCCGTGTTTCCTATTCGAAGACCAACACATGAAATTCACCTTAAACAAAACGGAGCGCCCTCTTGCCGGTCCTTCAGCCCTGCGGTAAGTGTGTGCCCCGCCCCCGGGCCCCGGGGTCCCGGGCCCCGCCCCTTCCGCCCCGCTGTGGCCGAGGTCCTCAGACACAAGCGCCTCCAAGCCGCAGGGAGCGAGGCTGCTGGCCGACGGTACCCACAAGCGAACGCCAGAAAGGGCTGGGAGACCCCCGCCCCTGCAAGCGCCCTCATCCCCTCACCGTCCACGGCTGTCCCACAGGGCCTGGCCTTCCGGATGCCAAGCCTCCGTGTTTGGATGGAACATGTTGGAGCCTTGTTAAGACTCTCTGAGCCACATGGCTTTGGGGCTACAGCCCATGACGCGTGTGACCGTGTGTTCACCCAGCACAGCAGGCGCCCGCCCCAAGCCCCATGTCCCCTGTCCTGGCTTTTCCACGGCCGGTCCAGCCCAGCTGGGCGGCAGCCACAGCAGGCTCGGCGGCGGGAAGGAGCAGGGCAGTCAGCCTCCTCTCGGGACGGGGCCACCGGCCGCTCAGCCTGCGTGATGACTCCAGGGCAGGGATAGCGTCCCAGCAGCCACCCTGAGCGACAGGCGGGGACTTGGACACTTAGGTGACGCGGGTGCTCGGGGCTTCGTGGTCTCCGGGCTCCCCCAGGGCCCCCCGGACCATATGGGCTCAAATGCACAGACCCACCTTGAGCAGCCACTCAGGAGGGCCTTGAACAAAGAAGCAGCCTCTCCCGCTGACCAGAGCTGCCGCCAAGCTGCCCAAGGGCCAGGGCAGAGGGGGCAGTCAGAAGCTGTGCTGGCCTCGCTGGAGAAGGCGTGAGTCCCACCCAGGGGCGCCCCCCAGCCGAAGTCCAGGACGCAGACCCTGGAGACCAGGCGGACGGTGGAGCTCACAGCAAAGCCCGGTGCAGAGGGAGGGGAGGGCGGCCTGGCCACCCAGCCATGCCCCCGGCCCCACCCACCTATGCCGGGAAGCCCGCATCTTCAGGGTGTTCTGGGACGTCAGCATCACCTCGACCCCCTCGATGCTCTTTGTGGCCTTCTCCAGCGCGAAGTCCTTCTCCCCCGAGGCCACGGCGAGGACATACCAGGACCCCATGAGCTGAGGGAGGGGGTGCAGGTGAGGGGCCGTCCCTCCAACCCCAGCCCAGCCTCCTGCAGCCCCTGTGGTCTGGGGGGCCCCAGGGGAGCCCAGAGACCACAAAGGCCCAAGGATGCAAGTGGCCCCAGACCCGCGCCGGCGCAGGGGAGCCATCACCTGCTGAGGGTCCAGCCTCCCCAGCCACACGGCCCGGGCGCTGGGCGCCAAGACCACAGCCAGCAGGGCGGCCAGCAGCACAGCGCTCATCCTCCCGAGGTCCACACACCAGCGACCTGCCCGGGCCCGGGATGAGCAGCCCTCCTGCCTCTGGACACCCGTTTATATGACTCTGAACGCAGTGCTGTGGGCGGCTGCTCACCGCCAGGCTGCCTCCTGCCTCTCTCCTCGCCCTCCAGCCGCGCCGGGGAGCAGGGAGGGGCCGGGACCGTGTGCAGGGCCCCTTCCACGCGGACACCTTCATGCCACCCCAGCTTCTCCAGCGGCCCTCCACTTGGAAGTTTGCAGAATGAGCATCCTGCCCCTGGCTGCACCATCCCCTCCCTTTCAGGGAGCCACCCCTCTCTCGCTCAGTCTAGGAGGGCCAGAGACCCTGCTCTTGAACCCAGGCCAAGGTCATGTCTGAGAAGAGAGGCAAGAACAAACTTCCTCCGGAAGCTGCGGTTTGGGGTATCTTTTGTTTTAGGCATTAAAAATACAAAATTTACCCCCCACCGTTTCTTTGAAGCTCTCACCCACTCCTGGCCACCCACCTTCCTGCCTGGCTGCCCCTTGTCTCCTGTCCCTCCACGGCCAGCACCTAACTGGAATGCCCTGTGCCTTCCGCCGCCCACCCACCCATCCGGACCTGCCCACTCTCTGAGCAGCCGCACTCTGATGCCTCCCACCTCTGCTCACCATGAGCCTGGCCGGGCCCCCAAGGCCACATGAGAGCTTTCCCTGGACCTGGGCTGCCCACTCTGGGTCAGTGGAGACCCTGCCGGGGAGCGGAGGTCACAGGGTTCGGCAGGATCTGTCTGAGGCCCCAAAACCCAAGTGGAAGTACCTGGGAGGATGCCCTCCCGGGGAGGGGGGCCCTGCGAACCACAGCTCCCGGCCTCCCCTGCTGGCCGGCTTCCAGGGTGCTGTGGACATAGGACAGGCAGCTTGGAAGCTGACGAAAGATGAAGCCGTCTGTCCTGCTGAGCCTTCCCAGGAAGGACCTCAGATGGGCCGGTGCCCCACCCCTGCGTGGAGACAGGACGTGCCCTGCAGGAAAGGGGGCCAAAGAGAGCCCATCACACACAGACCTGCAGCGAAGCGTCACCCTCCCCCAGGCCTGGAGGACCCCGGGGCCAGGGCCTCTGGCACAGACAGCCCACCACAGGCAGGGGTGACTCCCCGTGGCTCCACAGAGGGGGCCCGAGGGCACTGGACCAGGAAGCAGGCAGGGGCTGCAGGACCCCGGCCCAGGAGGCCGAGCCAGAGCTCCTCCCAGCGCTTTTTACCGGGAGGCTGGATGGATGGCGTGGACGCCAGCCCGGGAGGGGCCCTCGGGGCGGGAGCGGCACGTAGGGCGCTGGCCACGGTCAGCCAATGGCGGCGGGGCCCAGCTGGGATTGACCCGGCTGCCCTGCTCCTCCCTGCCAATGCCCCCGCCCCCACCCCCCCAGCAGCAGGCAGCCTGCTGTGGAGACTGGGGACACTAGGGGGCGAGCCTGGGCGCTGAGCCTGGAGGAAGCGGGTGGGGATGGTGGCCACTCAGAGCTCAGCACCTCCCGTGCGGCCTTGGACCCAGCGTTCCCAGGACCTTCCTGTTGGCTCCCGCTCAGCACCCAGAGCAGCCTCTGGGAGCCCTGAAATCCTCCCTGTGACCACCACCCCCCAGCTCTCTAGCCCTGAAATCCTCCCTGTGACCCCCACCCCCCAGCTCTCTAGCCCTCCAATCCCCCTGTGACCCCCACCCCCCAGCTCTCTAGCCCTGAAATCCTCCCTGAAATCCTGTGACCCCCACCCCACCAGCTCTGTAGCCCTGAAAGCCTCCCTGTGACCCCCAACCCCCCAGCTCTCTAGCCCTGAAATCCTCCCTGTGACCCCCAACCCCACCAGCTCTCTAGCCTTGAAATCCTCCCTGTGCCCCCCACCCCGCCAGCTCTGTAGCCCTGAAAGCCTCCCTGTGACCCCCACCCCGCCAGCTCTGTAGCCCTGAAAGCCTCCCCGTGACCCCCACCCCGCCAGCTCTGTAGCCCTAAAATCCTCCCTGTGACCCCCACCCCCCAGCTCTCTTTGTCCTGGGCAGCTGTTGCCCGCCCCCCAGCTGAGCTGTGTCCGCCTGCCATGTGGCCCAGCTCTCAGCCAGATGTCGGCTTCCTGGCAGAACTCGCTGCCCCCCAGGGGCATTTCTCCCCAAAGGGAGACCCCACATGCATCAAACAGTACCCCCCAGCCCAGCACCTGGTGACCACTAATCTCCTTTCTGTCTCTGCGGACTTGCTATCATGCATGTCCCACAGGGGGCTCCTGCAGCACGTGGCCTCTCACCCAGCACCCTGTCTTCAAGGTTCATCGTGTTATGTGGACAGTCTTCCGACATGTGGATGGACCACGTTTGTCTATCCATTCGTTGGTGGCAGTTTTGAAGCTTGGCAGCCCTTCATCGGAATGCATGAATGCAAACTCGCTTCAGTCTGGCCCAACTCTCTGCGATCCCACGGACTGTAGCCCACCAGGCTCCTCTGTCCATGGGGATCCTCCAGGCAAGAATACTGGAGTGGGTTGCCATGCCCTCCTCCAGAGGACCTTCCAGACAAAGGGATCAAACCTGCGTCTCTCACATCTCCTCACTGGCAGGCATGTTCTTTACCGCTGGCGCCACCTGGGGAGCCCAGCCCCTCAGTAGACCTCACCTCAGTGTAAGCAGCTTTCCTTCTAGGGGACCCCTCCCCAGGGGACCCCTCCCCAGCTCCGTGAACCGCAGGCCCCATCTAAGGTCTTCCACCAGCCCTGCGAGCGGCGTCTCTTGGCTACTGCCCTGTGGCCACTTCTGGGACTGCACCTTCTTGGGTCCAGGGCCTTGCCAGCTCTGGTCTGCCCACCGCCCACCAAGGCACCTCTCCTACCGGTGCCCCCGTCCTCGTCCTGAGCCCCCACAAACCCCCTTTGCACACAGCAGAGCATGCGCTAGCCTCCTTCAGGGCGCTGAGGCCTGCAGGGCGTGACGGAGGCCCTGGCCGCCGTGCCCGGCGCACCGTGTGTGCGGGGCCCCCACTGAGCCGCTGCTGGCCAGGCCTGCGGCGCCAGGCACTCAGGGCCACCTCAAGCCGGACGTGGCCACGCAGACACTGCCTGCAGGCAAATGCATGCTGTGCGGTTTCCAGTTGGCAGACCTGAGGGTCACAGCAACTTGGGCCTGACCCTCATTCACTCACGAGGGTCAGTGGGCAGCTTCCACCTCCAGACCCTGTGCTCCGGGCTTGGGAAACAGAGGCCGACGGGTGGCTTGCAGGCTGGTGCGGCTGCTGCCGTCTCGGGGTTCACAGGAGAACGGAGAGAACAGGAGAACAGAGAACAGATAAACACAGGAGAGAACTGGGATGGTGCTAAGTGACCAGGAAACAGACGCGGGGTGGGCTGGGTTTGAGGAAGGCTGCTGACTAGGCGGAGGGTGAGAAGCAACCCAAGGAGCGGGGGCTGTGGTGAGGGGCTGGACGGGACCAGAGGGCCCCTGGGCAGGAGGGTATGAGCAAGAGGTCCCGGATGGGGCGGGGGCGGGCTGGGCTGACTGCTGGGAGCTGGGCGGCACTGGGCTGGGCGATGGTTTGTGCTCGGCGTGGGTTTGCCCTCGGTGTGGCTTTGCACTTGGGAGTCTCCAGACCCCGACCGGGAGCATGCTGGTGGTGGGAGCGGTCTCCGTGGCCTCGGAAGCTGCCCCACACCTGAGGCTCAAGGGGGTCCTCAGGAGGTCTGCAGGCTGTGGTGACCTGTCCGTTGATCTCTGCTTACTCTCACCCCACAGTTCTATGGTTAGAGGTCTGACCTCTGCCTACCACACTTGGATCTTACTTGGGGGCTCCGGACACATTGTCTCCCTGACCCTCATCCCAAGAGCTGGCATTTGGGAGAAGAGTTCATACAGTCTACCTGCCTACCTATCTACACTCAGTTCAGTTCAGTCGCTCACTCATGTCCCACTCTTTGCGACCCCATGAACCGCAGCACGCCAGGCCTCCCTGTCCATCACCAACTCCCGGAGTTCACTCAAACTCATGTCCATTGAGTCGGTGATGCCATCCAGCCATCTCATCCTCTGTCGTCCCCTTCTCCTCCTGCCTTCAATCTTTCCCAACATCAGGGCCTTTTCAAATGAGTCAGCTCTTCGCATCAGGTGTCCAAAATATTAGAGTTTCAGCTTCAACATCAGTCCTTCCAATGAACACCCAGGACTGATTTCCTTTAGGATGGACTGGTTGGATCTCCTTGCAGTCCAAGGGACTCTCAAGAGTCTTCTCCAACACCACAGTTCAAAAGCAATTCTTTGACACTCAACTTTCTTTATAGTCCAACTCTCACATCCATACATGACCCCTGGAAAAACCATAGCCTTGACTAGATGGACCTTTGTTGGCAAAGTAATGTCTCTGCTTTTTAATATGTTGTCTAGGTTGGTCATAACTTTCCTTCCAAGGAGTAAGCGTCTTTTAATTTCATGGCTGCAATCACCATCTGCAGTGATTTTGGAGCCCCAAAAAATTAAGTCAGCCACTATTTCCACCGTTTCCCCATCTATTTGCCATGAAGTGATGGACCGGATGCCATGACCTTAGTTTTCTGAATGTTGAGCTTTAAGCCAACTTTTTCACTCTCCTCTTTCACTTTCATCAAGAGGCTCTTTAGTTCTTCTTCACTTTCTGCCATAAGGATGGTGTCATCCACATATCTGAGGTTATTGATATTTCTCCCTGCAATCTTGATTCCAGCTTGTGCTTCTTCCAGCCCAGCATTTCTCATGATGTACTCTGCATATAAGTTAAATAAGCAGGGTGACGATATATAGCCTTGACGGACTCCTTTTCCTACTTGGAACCAGTCAGTTGTTCCATGTCCAGCCTATCTACACTATATAAGTATAAATATATACTGTAGTTTACACTTAAAAGTTTATTTACCTGGCTGCAGTGGGTCTTCGTTGTGGCATACAGGACCTTTAGCTGTGACACGTGGGAGCTAGTTCCCTGACCAGGGATGGAACCTGGACCCCTGCGCTGGGAGCACGGAGTCTTAGCCACTCGACCACCAGGCAAGTCTCTAGTTTACATTTTTTAAAAGTTGAGGTATAATTTACATGCTATGGAATTCACCCCCTTTGGTTCTGTAAGTTTAGACAAATGCACCACAGTCCATCACCCCAGAGTCTCCGCAAGCCACTCTGTCGCCAGCCAGGCCATCCATCCTCCAGCCACACTTTCTGTCCCTGAGGATTCCAGTGTTCTGGAGCCATGGTCTGTAACCCTCCCAGACTGGCTTCTTCACTCGGCGTAAGGCGTTTGGGGTTTACCTGAGAAGTACCCTGAGCCAGTGTGTCTGGAGAGTCTCATGCTTGTTCGTCCTGCCCCGTGAATGGTATTTGGTTGTTTCCGTATTTTAGGGATTGTCAGTAAGATCTCACGACCAGCCACCAGCAGTTTTTGGCTAAAGTGTGTCTCATTTTTCTTGGGTAGATATCTAGGCTTGCGATTGTCGAATCACATGGTATTTGAATGTTTTCCTTCAAGAGAATCTGCCAAGCCATTGCCCAGGGCGTCGCACCCTCTCGATTCCCCACCCCGGCAGTGACCATCCAGTGTCTTTGGCTTGGAAACAGAGTGGCCAGCCTGCCGGCCTGTGGTGGCGTCTCCTTACAATGAACGAATGCCCAGGAGCCTCCCTGCATGGCTTTGCTTTCTGATTTGGAATCTTTTCAAATATTTCGCTTTTTTTTATTTTAGTTTTGAGAGTTCTCTATAGATTCAGGATTTAAGCCGTTTATCAGATGGGTGTTTTGTAAATATTTGCACAGGAAGGCTCTCACCGCCGTCTGTCCGGGGCTCCGGGATCTGGTTGAGAGCTGGCGCCTCCTGAACCCAGTGGAGGCGGTGAGCCGGAGCCCTCTGTCCCGCCGCCCCGCTCCCCCCCATCCCGCTGGCTGATGAGGGCCCTTCTCCGACCCTGAACGCACTTCCACTGGAAGCTCAGTGCTGACCTTTCCTGGGGATGCCTGCCTCTGATCAGGGGACTCTGAGTGCCCCAGGCCACGTGCTGCTCCTCAAATGGCGTCCCCTGACAGGACAGAAGAGGCCACCTGGAGAGAGGCCTCCCCGGCCCGAGCCCCCACCAGCCTGCGGCGCCTCCCCGGCGACATTGCGGTCCGCAAGCTTATGCAACCGGAGATAAGGTGGCCGTGACCCCATAATCCGCCCAGGTGGCGGCCCAGCCCCGCCCTCCACACGGGCTTGCTGGAGGCCCAGCCAGGGGCAGGAGGCAGGGCTGCTCGGGCCTCTGACGTCACCGCTGTCCCCCTGAGACAAGGTCCCCAGGCCTGGCTGATGGTGACTCCGCTCCTGTGCAGGGAGGTGAGGGGGTGAGGACTCTGGGGGACCTGGGCCCCAAGGGGGAGCCTCCTGGCTGGAGCAACCTGACCGTGGGTGCTTCCCAGCGGCGCCCCCAAGGGCCCCGGGCTCCCGCCATGGTGCCCACAGGTGGGCAAGGCCTGAGCCAAGTGAGAGCCCTCTGGAGCCCTCCCGGAAATGACCCCTGGAGCCGGTGGACACTCGAGCGATTGTGCCAAACAATGAACAAAGAGGGGCTGGCTTTTCTGTGGCCGAGACGCCATCCGCTGCCCAGGCGGCTCGCTGGCCCGGCCCCACTGCGGGCTGGGCTATAAAGCTGCCCACAGGGGGCTGGTGGACCCATCGCCAGGGCCAGGGGGCGCGGACAGGGATGGGGGCCACGCTGCTGAGCTGCGTCCTGCTGCTGCTCTGGCTGTCCTCAGCTCGGGCTGACGTCCTGGTGCAGCCAGACTTTGATGCCAGCAAGGTACGAGAGGCCCCCATGCTGTGCCATGCAGGTGGGGGTCCAGGCTGAGCTGCCGCTGGAAACAAGAGTGACCGTGTTCTAGCGGAGCCTGCCGCCTCCGTGGGACGCTTGCTTGGTGTTCCGGGCCTTTACAGTCCCTTCCATTTAACCCTGAAATAACCCTGTTTGTGGGTAGTTACTGACCCACTTCACAGCTGGGAGCACTGAGGCTCCCAGTGGCCAGCAGCCCTGCCCCAGGTGAGTGGCAGCACAGGGGCTCGGACACTCCGAAGAGGCCCGGCCACGGGGCTTCAGACAAATCTGTGAGCCTTCTGGCCCACGGTCCGGGTGCGGGGAGAGTCCGGCCTCGGGTCATTGAGCTGTCTTGCAGTTCTCAGGCCTCTGGTACGTGGTCTCCATGGTCTCTGACTGCAAGGTCTTCTTGGGCAAGAAGGACCACCTCCTGATGTCCACCAGGGACATCAAGGCCTCGGCGGGGGGCAACCTCAGCGTCCACATGGAGTTCCCCCGGTGAGCGCGCGCGGGGTGCGCACAGGCGGGCCGGGTGGACCCGCGGGGCCGGGCGGACCGGCAGGGCCAGGCCGAGAGTGAGTGGGCTGTGCACTCCAGGACGGGGCCGGGTGGGCGGGGCCGAGAATGAGCGGGCGTGCACCCCCAGGGAGGACGGCTGTAACCAAGTGGATGCGGAGTACCTGAGAGTGGGTTCCCAGGGGCACTTCCAAGTCCCGGGTAGGTGACCCCCACCCCCTTCTCTATGGGTGACCCTCCCCCATGCCCCTCCCCTCCCTTCCCGGGGCCCTCCCCTGCCTCTGCCTGGGCCCCGCCCCCTTTCACCATGTGGGTGGGGTGGATGCTCCGCCGTTCGCTTGTCCACAGCCAGCCGCCTCCTCTGCAGCCTTGGGCTACCTGGACGTGCGCGTGGTGGACACGGACTACAGCTCCTTTGCCGTGGTCTACATCTACAAGGAGCTGGAGGGCGCGCTCAGCACCATGGTGCAGCTCTACAGTGAGGGCTCCCCCGTACCCCCCCCCCACCCCACCCACTGTCCCGCTTGGACCCCACCCCACCCGCTGGGGCACCTCCTCAGGCCCTGCCCACCCCATCACACACTCCCAAGTCTGGACCAGGTCCGGGTGGGGGCTGACGGAACCCCCAGCGCTGCCGATGGGTACGGCTGAACTGAGGGGCCTCTGAAGGATGGGCACTCAGGCCAAAGCTCAGGCCTGTCTCTGGCTGGAGACCCCGCCTCCCCTGCTTGGCCTACGGCCTGACACCCTGAGCAGGGGCTGCGATACTATTCTGGTTTAATTTCTCGAGGGCTTGGCAGAGTGAACCAGGAGAGCTCCCCAAGGGGAGAGGCCAGGGTGAGGGGGGGAAGCTGGCTTTGGGAGCTGCAGGTAAAGTGTCTGAAGGGGTGGGCCTCCGGTTGCGGGGTCTGGGAGAGCAGCCGGGCACCTCACGCTCCCAGGTGCTCTGTGTGAATTGGGAAAGGCTGCCCTTCCGGGCAGCTTCCAGTCCCCTCTGGCCCCTCAGCCAGGCAGGCACTTTCATCAGTGCACAACCTGCCCAACCTCAGGTGGCAGACCTACCGTCAGCCTTCAGGAAAGGTCAGTGAGCCCCGGGGCCCCCATCTGCCCGGCTCTCTCACCTCTGTGACCCACAGGGGTTCACAGGGGCCCCCGCTCTGCCCCAGGCCGGACCCAAGAAGCGAGTCCCCAAGTCTTGGAGGCCTTCCAGAACTTCTACCCGACGGTGGGGCTGTCAGCGGACATGGTGGCCATGCTGCCCAAGTCAGGTACCCCCGCGAGCCCCGCCCACCAAAGCCCCGCCCCGCCAAAGCCCTGCCCCGCCCCCCTCCGGAGTCCTGGGAGGTGCCGGCAGGAGGTAGCCCTGTCTTCCAAGGGTGTGTTGGCCGGGCCCGGGGTGGGGCCGCCCCCAGAGGGTCCCTTGGCATGGGGAGGGGCTGCAGGAGGCAGGGGGCAGTCCCAGCCAGCCCAGCCTCTCGGGACCCTCTGTCTTTCTACAGATGTGTGCTTCCCGGGGGACAGGGACGCATCCTGAGGGCGCCGGAGACTTGGCCCTTCCCAGGTAGGGGCCAGGGTAGCACCTCCCTCCCGTTCTCCAGGGCCTGTGTCCCGGACCTCCTGCCCTCACACCTCCTGAGGTCTGCACATGCAGATCCCCCAGCATTCCTTGTTCTCCCTGGATACTCACTCGTGTGCCTGAAGCCTCCACTTACACATCACCCCTTCCAGGGAGCCTCTCCTGATCACCTAGTGCTGCCCTAACAAACTATCACAAACTGGGTAGCTTAAAACAACAAGAATTTACCCTCTCATAGCCTAGAGGCCAGAGGTGCAGAGTCAAGGACTGGGCAGGGCTGTTCCTCCTAGAGGCTCGGGGGGGAATCCCTGCCTCTTCCAGCGGCCGGCACTGCTGGTGACCCTTGGCCTGTCGACCCACCACTCCCATCTCTGCTTCGCTTGTTAAGAGGCCAGATTGCCCTCATATAAGGATACCCTAAATCCAGGGTGATCCCCTCTCAAGATCTTCAACCAATTACATCTGCAGAGACCTTATTTCCACATAAGGGCACTTTCGGAGTTCCAAGTGGACATGGATTTGGAGGGACACGATCCAGCCCAGTGTGTCCTGTGTCCCCACAGCCCCTGGCTCACCCAGAGCACGGGGTGCTGCCTTGGGATTCCCGAGTCCTCATCCTCTCCCAAGGGCCCCACGAGGTGGGAACCACGGCCTTCTGGTTTGCTGCCGTCACAGGGCTGAGTCCCCAGGCTCTCTTGGGACATGGATGCAGCTGGGCTCTTGCGGATGCCTTCTCCCAAAGTGGACAGGAGACCCTTGGGCCCCTCACCCCCCTTCCCCTTGAAGAACTTGGGAACCTACATGAACAGTAAACCTCGGACACGATGTGACAGTCGCCGGCGTCAGGAGGCCCCCCTGCGGCCTCTCCTGGCATGGTTAGGTTAGGTGGGGGCTTTCAGAGTGGCCTGCGGGCAGCGCCCCTCCGCCCTTCAGTTCACTCCGCTCCCCCAGCCAGGCCGAGTTCACCCAGGGCTACGCCGGGGGCACTGGGCTGTTGCAGCTGTCAGTGGTCTCAACAACGCAGCCCAGGGTCCCGGCTCCGTCCCTGTTTCAGCAATGTTAGGGATCGGGTCACGTGCTATCAGGAAGGTTCTAGGTGCAGAGAGCGTGAGCCTGTCTGCCCCACCCCCAGGATTATGTTAGAAAAAGCACCTTTTAGGGTAACGTGCACACCTATGTGGACCCCCTCTCCAGGGCTGCGTCTGTAGGTTCTTCGGGGTTAAGTGGCTGCTCTGCCAGCCAGGCCGTGGTGAGGCCCTGGGGACAGTGGCTGGGTCCCTGGGGAGCCCGTAAGGGGCGGCACTGGGGCTGTGGCCTCGGGGGAAGGGGCTGCCTTGGGGGAGCGTTTCCATAGTTGCAGAAGCTTCGGTGGCGGAATCCGCTCACCTTGCCCTTTCGGGGGATGAGTAGATGGGGCACCCTGCTGTGCGAAGGGCCGCTTGGGGGTCCCAGGAGTGACCGGACCTTTGCTGTCTGTGCAGGGCGAGCCGGAGCAGCAGGTTCTGTCACCCCGAGTCGTCCTGACCCACGGCCCTCCAGGCCTGCACCTCCCCATCCCCCACCCTCCGCGGGCATCTCCTGGGGCCTCCCCCTTCCACTCAATAAACAGATTCTGCAGTTTCCAGGCCCCTGGATTCTTTGGAGAGGCCGCCGGGGAGGGCCCTGGGGCCCTCCCATGACCCGGGCTCCTGGAGCCACTGAGACACGGGCACTATGGCTCAGAGGGAGAGGCGCCAGCCAAGGGTGGCCCCCATGGGGGCTGCACCCACAGGCAGCATCTGGGTCCCCCGGCCCGGCCCCCGTGGGTTCACGGCCCCTGTGGGGACACCGAGGTGCCCTGGGCAGCCCGGCCCTGTGGCTGGGCCTCCGTCGGGGCACAGAACCCATAGAGGCAGAGCAGCCGCAGGGGAGCCTCGGGGTGCAGCTTGTCGGGATTTCCTTCCTGCTGTTGCTGTGACCTTGACCTTGGGCTTGTTGGTGAGCCTCTGTGAGGCTTGGGAACGGGTCACGGTCGTGGCCAGAGCACCCTGAGCCCCTCCCTGTGGCCCAGCCTGAGTGCCCCTGAATGGACCCTCAGGCCCGAGCGGTGAGCCTGCCGGGCGCCTTGTCTGCTCATGAGGAAACCGAGGCGCAGAGAGGTCGGCAACTTGCCCAGCCAGTGGCCCAGCTGGGCTCCCTGCTGGCCCTCGATGAGGTGGGGGGCTGGAGCGCCCCACGCCCAGGGCCCGTGCAGCTCCTGCCCTGACACCATGCCCCGCGGAGCTCACAGCATCCAGTTCTGCCCGAAGCACACACTTCAAAGGGCCTGGCCCGTGGCGGGGCAGGAAGGCACTGGACGCCCTGCTTCACTGCTCGCGGGCGTCCTGCAGCCCTGGCAGGTGGGGCAGGAAGCCATTAGCTGTATGTGCATCCATCCTTGTCTCGGCCTGGTCACCCCAAGACAGGGGGTGGCCCTGGGCTTCATGTCCTCTCTCCTCTGCCAACTCAAGCCCCTGGGGGCCTGGCTCATGAGGATCAGCCTCCCCGGGCACCCCACCCTGCTCCTTCCCTTTGGATGAGCCCCCCAGGTCTCAGGGCTACCTGGTCCCAGAGTGACCGGTTACCACAGCTTTGCTGCAGGGTCAAGGTGGCAGTCCCCCTGCCTCGGGTGAGCAGGCCTCCCCTTTAGCTGGCCAGGCCTGGGTGAGCCTTTGTGGCCTTGGAGGTGGGGAGGCCACCCTG
Source organism: Cervus canadensis (assembly GCF_019320065.1). Taxonomy (NCBI): domain Eukaryota; kingdom Metazoa; phylum Chordata; class Mammalia; order Artiodactyla; family Cervidae; genus Cervus; species Cervus canadensis. The sequence continues at coordinate 101,214,047 of NC_057390.1, read as the reverse complement.
CGTCGGCCAGAGGCCAGGGCTGCTAACTGGGTCATGGCTGCCTTGGTGCCCTGGGACCCTCCTGGGCACCTGACCCCTGCTTTGCTCTCCATCCTGACGTGTGGGGAAACTGAGGCAGGGCGGCTCCCTTGGGCAATGCGGCTGGAGGCCTTGGTGCCCAAATAGCCTGGCTCTGCCTTCACCCTGACCTCCCCGCATTGGGGGCCTGGGCACGGTGGGAAAGGGTGGACACCGGCGGCCCACAGCTCGTGGAGCGTAAGCAGGACAGGGGTCCCTGAGGCTGGCCCCGCCTGGCCATGCAGGGTGGGTGTCAGGGCGGGGAGGGTCCCATCCGTGGAGAAGCTGCGAGCACAGGAAGCGGGTGGGTGGCTAGCCACTCCCTGGTGTCCGTGGAGGGGCAGGGGCCCGGACAACCCCAGTGCCGCCTCCCACGGGGCATCTGTCTCTCCCCACGGCCCCCTCTGCAGGGAGTGACCTCTCCCACCCACGCCTCACAGCCCCTCCAACACTCCCCCCACCCAGAAGCAGCCCTCACCTGCCTCTGTGGTCCAGGCCTGTGGGGCGTTCACTCACTTGTCCCGAGACCCATCAGAAAGAGCTTGAAGATTGATGTGAGCCCCAGGAGGGGAGTCTGGCTGTGTGTGCGGGCCTCGGCTTGGCGAATCCATCCTGGCAGCCCCTCCCCGGGGGGAGATGTGGTCCTGGCAGCCCTGCTTTGGGGGCTCTGTCCTGCCCTCAGGCCCCCAGGCGGGCCCTGCCATGGTGCCCACCATCGTCCCTGGACCAGGAGGGGGTGGCACGGGCTGCTCTGGTCCAGGTCACCCCGCCCCGCGGCTGTGGGCGTTCTGGGGCCCGGATGCATGCCCCTGAGTGGCTGGAGGCCAAGTTCACCACTGCCCTCTTAGGGGGTTGCACCCCCACCCGCCCTCCATCCTGCTATAACCCTGCCCAGGACTCAGGGCGCGGAGCAGATGCTCAATGGGGGCCGGGCTGCTGAGCGCCCTCCTGGGCCTCGCACTGGCCCAGGTGCAGATGACCCCGCAGGGCCTGGACCTGCAGAAGGTGCTGGTCCTCCTCGGGGCGGCGGGCCTGGGCTGGGAGGGCCCCAAGGGTCCAGCTCCTCCAGCTCTCCTCTCCCACGGCTGAGCTGGGGCAGGCGCGCGGGGGTCCCAGGACCCCCTGGGTCTGAGCTCAGCCCCGCCTGGGGTCTCCGCTCCTGGCCGGTGGGGATGCGCTGAGTACCCAGGGCCGACGGGGGGGCCCCCTCCCCCTCCCCCGCCCGGGGCCTCCTCTGGGTGACCGTGTCCTCAGCCTGGCTGGCCAGTCCCCTGAGGGGGGTCTCTGGGGTGTGGGGCTCTGGGTGGCCGTCTTCTGCTCTCAGGCTGGCGGGCTTCCTGCTCTGACCTTGACCCTGCAGGAGGTGGGAGCAGAGGAGAAGGCCTTCCCGGGCCAGGACCTCGGCGGGGGCGTTCTCGGTCTCCATCTGGAGGCTTCTTTGTCTGAGCTCCTTCTTTGCTCGGCCTGGGCCGGCAGGCTCAGAAACAGCCAGTGTCGGACACAGATTTGTTTCTCTTGCAAAAAATGATCAGTTTTTAAAAGCTTCAGAGGGACGGTCCGGGCCCCAGGAGTGGTTTCCAGGGCGGGTGCTCGGTCCTCCAGCATGGCCGTGGGGAGCCGGGCCTCCCCCACAGTGCAGGGCTGTTGGCCACCACCCCCAGGGGCCTTCACGTCCAGCCGGCCCGCTTTCTGCCCCGTCTCTCAGGCTCTGACCACCGCTGCCTCTGCCCAGGGGCAAGCACTGCAAGGCAGGGTCTCGTCGGAGACAGGGCACTAGCCCTGTGGCAGCTGCAGACAGTCCCGTGTGGGGACCCCGCAGAAGGCCCGCCACCTGCTGCTTCGCTGACCTTTCAGAGCCCGCTGACTCCCTGCCTGGGAGGTCTAGGGAGAAGGGTCTGCCTCCCGGGGTTCTGTTCGGCTGCCCGAACGGGCTTGGCTCCGGTCCTTTCTCTAGATGGTAGGATTCTGGTGGGAAGCTGGTGTGGCCTCCAGAGAAAACTTGGCACTAAAGACCCCGAAGAGGCTGGAGGCCTTGTTCCTGACCGTGAGTGGGGAGACGCTGACCGTGACGGTCGCCTACAACAAGTGAGCGGCCCGGCCCCCGGGAGCGCGGGGGTCAGGCATGTGTGTCAGGGAGGCTGCAGCCGCGGGTGTGGGGCATGGACGCTACTGTCCCTCGGGTGCACCAGTCCCCCCGGGGTCCTCCTCGACCGTCCCCTGAGACCGGGCCCCAGGCCACAAAGCTGCGTCCTCTCCCGAATGAAGCAGGGTGTCTTGATGAGGCCCCGTGGGTTTAAGAGGACGGAAGGAGGACTAGGCGGTGGGTGGCTCCCGGAAGGGCACAGAGCCCTCGGGCGAGAGGCCGGCTCGGCCCCTGCTCCAGGTGCTCCCGGGGCCAGCACGCCTGCCCCCTTGCCAGGAGTGGGCCCCGAGAAGGCACACAGGCAGGCATTTTCTTAGTGACCGCTCTGTTGCCTTTCAGCTCAGGAAGTTGTCAGACTGAAGAAATAGTGAGCTCAGAAATGAATGTTTTGGGGAAATTTGTGTTTCCTGGTAAGAGCTGCTTCCTCGGGCCCCACCCGCCAGTTCCTCTTGGCCTGGCTGTTCCTCATGCTGTTCCCTGCGCTCCTCCTAGCGCCCCAGACTCCTCTGTTCCCCCCAACAGACTGGCCATCCTGCCAGAGCTGCTCTAGTCCCCCCAAGAGGGTCCCGGCGTCCCGAGAGGGTCCCAGCTGCGTGGGGGAGAACGGAGTCAGGCCCTGTCGACACTGACTTCCCAGGCCGACCCGCCCCGAGGGGGGCCCGTCCACCCAGGCCTGTCCCTCCCGCTTGTCCACGCAGGCCGCCGGGAGATCCACGTGATAGACACAGACTATGAGCAGTACGCCATCCTGCGCGTGTCCCTCCAGTGGCAGAACAAGGAGTTTTACGTGTTCAAGTATTTCAGTAAGCCGCCCCGGGGTGGGGGCTGGACCGCTGCGGCCCCCAGGGACCCCCTGGCTCAGGCCCCCATGCCCCCACAGCTCGGAGCCTGGGCGGCAAGTGTGAGCCCGGGTTCCTGAAGTTCCGGGAGCTGACCACTGACATGGGGCTGTACCTGGTGGGCCGGCACGGTGAGCTCCAGGCCTTGGGGTGGGCTCTGGGCGAGGGGGCCCGTGACGGCGGGAGGCAGGGGGCCGGGCACGCATCCCATGTGCAGCCCCTCACACTCTCCCTTCCCGCAGGGAGGTGCGCCAGGCTCCTGAAGGAGGTGAGTCTTCGCCCCCAGCTGAGTCCCGGCCTGACAGGAGTCCCAGCTCACTCTAGATCCCGGGGCCTCCAGGGTGCTGATGCCAGGCTGCCCAGAGGGGGCCCAGGAGGCTGGGGCGGGCAGGGCAGGGAAGGCTGGCCTCACCCAGGTTTCCATCCGCTGGGGGACACAGGCCCTGTGGACCCCGTCTCGGGCTCCCGGGTCCCCCACTGTGCTAACCCTTCAGCTGTCAACAGCCCCTCTGCCTCAATAGCTCCGGGAGACGGGACTGTGACCCCACTTTGCAGGTAGAGAAACTGAGGCCCAGGCCACTCAGCTAGGACGCTCACCCCTGCCTGGTGCCCCCGGGTTCGGACAGCGCCCTGAGGCCTTGCCTTTTTCTGTCGCAGGAGCTGACCTAGGGAAGCCCCCGCCCCCACAGGGATGCTTGGAGTCCCGCTTACCCGGCCTCCCTGGGCCGCCAGCCCTGGGAGGCCACCGGCAGCTGCTCCGTCCTAATAAACTCTACAGCCAAACGCATGGTCCCATCTTTCCTGGGGGCGAGGGGTGACGGGCAAGCTGGTGGGGTCAACAAACGTTCAGCAGCTGCCCTGGAGCCTCTGCTGTGAGCGGCAGGCTGAGCTGAGACCGTGAGGCCCTGCAGTGTCTGCGGGGCCCAGCCACTGTGCTCCCCTGGGGGCCGGGACGCCCGCCTCCCTTTGGCACTCCGCGGGCATCTCTCCCCACCCCACCCTCACCTTCTGTCTCTGTCTCCCTGTCTCTGTCCCTGCCGTTCCCCGAGCCCTCCGGCCTGGCTGCTGTCGGCCACCGGCTGGAAGCCCACACCCCTGTCTCTGCTGGGCAGATGGCTGACACTTGGCGGTGGGGTGCAGTCAAGGACCATGAGGGCAGCTGGGGTGTTGGGGCGGCTGCCCACCTGCTGGGTGGACCTGGACACGTGCCTTCCACCCCTGCTCATGAAGCTGTTCACCTGCGGGACGGAGAGACGCTATCCCTGCCGCAGGGAACAGTTCCGTGGGTGAAGGGCCAGGGGAGCTGCCTCGGGGGCTGCTGATCGGCCTGCAGGGCTGGCGGGGTCGGGACGTCCTGGCTCACGCCTCACTGCCCACAGCCCGGGGCGGCGGGGAGGTCTGCCGGGCTGCAGAGTCAGCATCGCGTGGGCACCCGTGTCCTTGGTCCCGCCCCATTGACCCGGGCCCCTGCCTACACAGCTGGCGGGCCCTCGAGGGCACGCGCCCACATCCAGAGGTCGCCTGGGGCTCCCAGCCGGGCCGTGGGCCGGGTGCCAGGTACTGCTGAGGGCTCCTGCTGGAGCCTCGTGGGCAGTGGTTGGGTCCTGGTGCCGCGAGGGGCCCCGACTGCCATCCGCCCCACACACACACATCCCCGAAGTGCAGGACGTGCCGCCTCCTGTCCTGCCCCCATGCCAGGGAGCCCCACACTGTCCTCTGGCCTCCCGCGGGTGGTCTGGGGGCCCCGGGCGCCGTTCCCCTGGGGGCCCGGGGCCCAGCCTGCAGGGCAGCCGACTGGCTGTCAAGCTCAGGAGGGAGCCGGGCAACACCACGGTCCGGGGGCGGAGGCCCCTCAGGCCTGGCCTGGCCGATGGGCGGGCGGGTGGTCTGCTTAATGAAGCCAGCCTGTGCCTTTGCCGACACCCACGGGGAGGGTATAAGCCTGGGCTGGGCCCGAGGACCGTGTTCTGTGGCTTTGGGGAGCTGGCCCCAGCCCCTGCCGGCCGGACATGAGGGGCAACTTGCTCACGGCCCTGCTGGGGCTGCTCCTGGTGCTGGCGGCTGGCAAGGAGGACTTGGGCCTCCAGAACTTCAACTTGACCCAGGTGGCTGCGTCAGGGCGCCTGCCATGGTGGATGGCCAGGCCGGCCAGAGGGAGCCTGGGGGCCCTGGGGACACGCTCCCTCTAGAGCCACTGCCAGCTCCAGGCGTGCGGGGCCCAGGAATTCCCCAGACCACTGTCCTACTTGGCTGGGGGAGGCCCTGATCCCAGTGGCGGGCCCCCCAAGGCAGCCCTCCTCCAGCTTGCTGCCCCCCCAGTTTTCAGGCATGTGGTACGAGATTGCCTTGGCCTCCAACCCGGAGCACCAGAGCCCGTCCCCAGGGCGGAAGGTGGGGGCCGTGAGAGTGGAACAGGATGGGGCCCAGCTCAGCCTGACCTCCGTGTCTGACCAGTGAGTGGCGCCGGCCTTCCGGGTGTCCTGCGGGCCCCCTGGTGGGGCGAGGCTGGGGCAGGGGGAGGAGGGTGCTGGGGCCCCGGGGCAGAGCGGAGGCGCGGACTTCCGCTCTCTCAGGCGGCTTCCTGAGGTGCTGGTGCCTGGACGTGGCGCTGGGCAGGGGCCTGCTGGTCAGGGGGCTCCCTGTGATCTCAGAGCTGCCCCTCGTCCAGAGCAAGGCGCCGTGAGGGTGGGTGAGGCTGGGCTGAAAGCGTCTGCCCTCTCAGCATGAACCTGTGCGTGAAGGAGAAGAACCAGGCCGTGAAGGGGGACGCCCCCGGGAAGTTCAAGCTCCCTTTAGACTCTGGTGAGGAACGCGGCCTGCGATCGCCCCTTCCTCACTCCCTGCCCCATGCCCTGCTCAGCCCAGAGGCCAGGGCGGTGCCCAGCAGCCCAGAGTCCTCAGCCCCGCCCTCCACGCAGCTGGAAGCCGGTGGGGACGCTCCGTCCCACCCCACGTGGCCCTTGCTTGGCCACCCTGGCCCTGAGGGTCTTCCCGTGGGGACGTGGTCACCCAGAGCCCTCCGCCTGAGCTCACTGCCCAGCCTGCGCAGAAGCCGCCCAGCCTCTGGCCTGGGCTGCCCGCACCTCCTCTCTGCAACCTCTGATGAGACTGATCGGGTGTCCTCTGTCCTGGCCAGTGGGGCTCCCTGCCCACCCTCCTCAGGAAGCTCCCCTGGGGAGTCCAGAAGGCCTCTGTGGCCCCCTGTGTGTGCAGCACCTACCTGCGTGTGTCCTTTCCGGGGTGCGGGTATGGCCCATGGGAGGCCCCCCCAGCACACAGCCTGGGACTCCTGTGTTTGGTTTGTCCCAAGGAGGCAAAGAGGTCATCGTGGTGGCCACGGACTACAAGACCTATGCGATCATGAACATCGTCCTGCACAGAGGCGGGAAGCCCAGCAGCGTGCTGAAGCTCTACAGTGAGCCCGGGGCCTCCCGCTCCAGCCCCGCCCCAGCCAGGCCCCGCGGGTAGCGGGCAGGAGAGGCCTAGGGGGCGGACGGGTGGGGACCCGGGGCGGGGAGGCGGGGGGGGTGGGGGGGGGGCGGTCGGAGCGGGGACTGGCTGGGCAGGGAGGGCCCAGGGCCTGCAGGGAGGGCGTCCCTGGAGGCCCCAGCCAGCCGCGCCCCTTCCTCGCAGCCCGGACCCTGGATCACAACGAGAAGGCCACAGAAAAGTTTGTGGAGAAGGCCGTGGAGCAGGGGCTCTCAGTCTCGGATGTGCAGCTGCTCACCAAGGACTGTGAGTGCTGGGCTGGGGGGCCGGGGGGCACCCTTCCTAGGGATCATCTCCCCACTTCCCCACCGCCTCTTCTCCATAGTGACCTGTGTGAACCTGCTGTCCTAGGTGGTGAGTCCCCTTCCCCGCCCCGAGGTTGGGGCTGGGTCCCCAGGCCTCCCCGTCACAGCTGAAAGAGGAGGCTGGGGTCCCAGAGGCGGGGGGCTGACTCCAGGGCGGGCGGAGCCGGGGCTTCCCGAGGGTCGGGGCTGACCCAGGCGTGGACCCCGTGAGCATCTCCTGTCCTGGGCCAGCCCCTCCTGTGGCTGCAAAGCCTGGGCTGAGAGGGGCCCGGGCGCCCGTCCCCCGCACAGCCCCGCACGCTGTCCCAGCCTGCGGGAGGTGCGCCAAGCTCCTGAAGGAGGCAAGTCTCCCCCCAGGCTGAGTCCCGGCCTGACGGGAGTCCGTGTTCACTCTAGCTCCCGGGGCCTCCAGGGCATTGATGCCAGGAGGGGGCTCTGGAGGCTAGGGCGGGCGGGGCAGGGCAGGCTGGCCTCTTCTGGGTTTCCACCCAGCAGGGTCCTGCTGGGGGGCACAGGCCTTGTGGACCCCGTGTCGGGCTCCCGGGTCCCCCACTGTACTAACCCTTCAGCTGCACAGCCCCCTCTGTCTCAACAGCCCCGAGAGTCGGGACTGTGACCCCACTTTACAGGTAGAGAAACTGAGGCCCAGGCCACTCAGCTAGGACGCACACTCCTGGCCGGGGCCCTCGGATAAGGGCGGCACCCTGAGGCTCTGCCCTTCCATGTCGCAGGAGCTGACCTAGGGGCGCCCCCGGCCCCCACTGGGGTGCTTCCAGCCCTGGGGGGCCACCGGCACGTGCTCCGCCCGAATAAACTCTACAGCCGAACACATGGTCCCATCTTTCCTGGGAGGCGAGGGGTGGCGGGCGGGCTGGTGGGGTGTGTGTCCCATGACTGCCCTCCACATCGCAGCAGACCTGGCTCTCGGGAGGTCTGGGTTCACCCAGACCGGGGGGGCACCCGCCCCTGGGTGGGCTCCTCCCACTGTGGCTGAGATGACTGCGGGCAGGCCGGCTCCCGCTGTCCCCCTATCCCTTCCGCCAGCCTGGGCTGCTCAGCGCCTGCGGGCCGGGCTGCCCTGGGCTCCCTGGTCTCTCCTCTGGTCCCCGAGAGCCCGCGGCAGCCCTAGGCTGGCCCCGAGCCGAGCTCCTCCCAAGTGGAAGGTGACCACAGCTGCCGCCTATCTATCTTCGCCTGGCTCCCTGCTGGCCTGAGCTCAAATCCATGGGCATTAGGTCCAAGGCCCTCTCGGGCCACAGCTGCCCTAGCCTGGCCCCTGCTGGCTCCATCCCGGGTCAGCCTGGCCCTCCTCAGTGCCTGGGGGCACCCCCCACGGCTGCAATGTGTGACCACACCCTCCTTCTATCGGCTGGGGCAGGGCAGAGAATGTGGGTGGGCGTCCTCCCCCTGCCCACGTGCAGAGCAGGATCACAGGGCTTCTGAGCACAGCTGAGGGGCTGGTGGGGCCCATCCGGCCAGAGAAGAGAGACCCTGCTGACCCCAGCGGGCCACCAGAAAGCCTGCAGGAGTAAGGACCACCCTTGAGGGGAGGGCCTGTCTGAGACGGGTCCAGAAAGACGAATGGGGGACGTTCGGAGGCTGCACTCCAACGCATGCAAGGTGCCTGGGGAGCGCCTGGCCTTCCCCCCAGACCTGTCTGGCCAGAGCTCAGGGGAGCAGGGCCGTCTGCCTCAGCTGGACCTCCCGATAGAAGGTTCTAGGATGTCTGCTTGGGCTGCCGTAACACAGAACCCGCTGAACGCGGTACAGAAGCAACAGGGGTTTCTTCTCTGCAGGCCGGAAGTCTGGGGTCAGGGTGCTAAGAGACTGGTGTCTGGCGGGGCCCCCGTGACGGCTTGTGGATGACAGCGTTCCCTCTCCCTCCTCGCACCCTCTTCTCTGCACACGTGGGGACAGGTCTCTGGGGTCCTGCCCTCTTCTAAGGGGCCCAGCCCTACCCCACTTCACTTTCACCCCCTGGAAGGCCCCAGAGGCGTTGGCCAAATACATCATGTCCAGTACGAGGGCTTCAGCACAGGAAGGGGGGCAGGGACAATTCAGAGGGCGATGACGGAGACCAGGGCTCCCACCACGTGTCCTCCGGGCGAGCCGGCACAGAAGTTACTGCACAGACAGAGGAAGGGGAAAACGCAGTCTGTGGTTTAAAACAAGGAGTTAATAAAAACGGGGGTTTCCCTGGTGGCTCAGATGGTAAGGAATCTGCCTGCAACTGATGATTGATGATTTTGAACTGTGGTGTTTTGACCCAGGTCAGACACGACTGAGTGATTCACACTTTCACTTTATCCTCACCCACAGTGAGTCCTCAGGCCGACCTTTACTGAGAGGGGGTGTGCATCACTCCTGCTACAAGTGTATTTCTGTTTGTCTTGACTTCTATTTTGCCTTTGGAAGTTTGATGCCAGCTTGTTCTCACCCTTGAAAGTAATTTGATCATTTGCCTGGAGACCCTGATGAATTTTCCTTCATTGGTAAAGTCTGAGAGTCAATTTCTTTCCTGAGAACAATTAGCTCTTACTGAATTCTTTCCTGTTTTCGTTCATTTCTGCTCTTAGTTAATTAAAAAAATATATTCCAAGATGTTCTTCCAATGTCTTTCAGTGCTTTGGCATATTTAGTTCAGTTTGGAGTTTCATGTTATAGTTATTGCTTTCCACATACGCTCCTCTCCCCATGGTGGGATTTTCATTAGAAGAAATGTTTTCATTCTTTCCTTGATTTCTTCTTCTAAGAGCAAAGTATGAAGACTCCTTAAGTCTATTCATCTCTTGAATGGGATTGGCAGTTTGGATGACTTTCAAGATTCCTAATTCATATGCATCCATATGCAGAGGACTCTTTCAGTTCAGTTCAGTTAGTTCAGTTGCTCAGTCGTGTCTGACTCTTTGTGACCCCATGGACTGCAGCACGCCAGGCCTCCCTGTCCATCACCAACTCCCAGAGCTTGCTCAAGCTCATGTCCATCGAGTCGGTGATGCCATCCAACCATCTCAGCCCATGTCGTCACCTTCCCCTCCTGCTTTCAATCTTTCCCAGAATCAGGGTCTTTTCCAGTGAGTCGGTTCTTTACATCAGGGGGCCAAAGTATAGGAGCTTCATCTTTGGCATCAGTCCTTCCAATGAATATTCAGGACTGATTTCCTTTAGGATGGACTGGTTTGTTGTCCAAGGGACTCTCAAGAGTCTTTTCCAACATCACAGTTCAAAATCATCAGCTCTTGAGTGCTCAGCTTTCTTTATGGTCCAACTCTCACATCCATACATGACTACTGGAAAAACCATAGCTTTGACTAGACAGACCTTTATTGGCAAAGCAATGTCTCTGCTTTTTAATATGCTGTCTAAGTTGGTCATAGTTTCTCTTCCAAGGAGCAAGCATCTTTTAATTTCATGGCTGCAGTCACCATCTGCAGTGATTTGGGAGTCCCCCAAAATAAAGTCTTTCACTGTTTCCATTGTTTCCACATCTATTTGCCATGACGTGATGGAACCAGATGCCATGATCTTCATTTTTTGAGTGTTGAGTTTTAAGCCAGCTTTTTCACTTTCCTCTTTCACTTTGATCAAGAGGCTCTTTAGTTCCTCTTCGCTTTCTGCCATAACGGTGGTGTCATCTGCATATCTGCGGTTATTGATATTTCTCTTGGCAATCTTGATTCCAGCTTGTGCTTCATTGAGCCCAGCATTTTGCATGATGTACTCTGCATATAAGTTAAATAAGCAGGGTGACAATATACAGCCTTGATGTACTCCTTTCCCAATTTGGAACCAGTCTGTTGTTCCATATCTGACTCTAACTGTTGCTTCTTGACCTGCATACAGATTTCTCAGGAGGCAGGTAAGGTGGTCTGGTATTCCCATCTCTTTAAGAATTGTCCACAGTTTGTTGCGATCCACACAAAGGCTTTGGTGTAGTCAATAAAGCAGAAGTAGATGATTTTCTGGGAACTCTCTTGCCTTTTCTGTGATCCAATGGATGTTGGCAAGTTGATCTCTGCTTCCTCTGCCTTTTCTAAATTCAGCTTGAACATCTGAAAGTTCTCAGTTCACATGCTGTTGAAGCCTAGCTTGGAGAATTTTGAGCACTACTTTGCTAGTGTGTGAGATGAGTGCAATTGTGCAGTAGTTTGAGCATTCTTTGACATTGCCTTTCTTTGGGATTGGAATGAAAACTGAGCTTTCCAGTCCTGTGGCCACTGAAAATTTTCCAACTTTGCTCTCATATTGAGTGCAACACTTTCACAGCATCATCTTTTAGGATTTGAAATAGCTCAACTGAAATTCCATCATCTCCACTAGCTTTGTTCTTAGTGATGTTTCCTAAGGACCACTTGACTTCAAATTCCAGGATGTCTGGCTCTAGGTGAGTGATCACACCGTCGTGGTTATCTGGGTCATTAAAATCTTTTTTGTATAGTTCTTCTGCGTATTCTTGCCACCTCTTCTTAATATCTTCTGCTTCTGTTAGGTCCATAGCATTCCTGTCCTTTATTGAGCCCATCTTTGCATGAAATGTTCTTTTGGTTTCTCTGATTTTCTTGAAGAGATCTCTAGTTTTTCCCATTCTATTGTTTTTCTCTATTTCTTTGCATTGATCTCTGAGGAAGGCTTTCTTATCTCTCCTTTCTATTCTTAGGAACTCTGCATTCAGATGGGTATATCTTTCCTTTTCTCCTTTGCCTTTAGCTTCTCTTCTTTTCCCAGCTATTTGAAAGGCCTCCTCAGACAACCATTTTGCCTTTTTTCATTAGTTTTTCTTGGGGATGGTCTTGACACTGCCTCTTGTACAATGTCATGAACTTTCATCCACAGTTCTTCAGACACTCTATCAGATTTAATCCCTTGAATCTATTTGTCATTTCCCCTGTACAACCATAAGGGATTTGACTTAGGTCATACCTGAATGGTCTAGTGGTTTTGCCTAGTTTCTCCAATATAAGTCTGAATTTTGCAATTAGGAGTTCATGACCTGAGCTACAGTCAGCTCCCAGTCTTATTTTTGCTGACTGTATAGAACGTCTCCTTAATGGACTCTCTTTAATGGGTGGCATTTGGGTACTGGTGTGTGTGTGAAGTTTGGCTCTCTTTTGTCTTGAAGGATCCTACATTTACAGGTGTTTATTTTACTCCACTACCCAGTGTGGAAAGGCACCCTTGCCCTTTCTAACGCTCCTCCTTCCCAAAAGTGATGCCTTTCTGAAGTCGCCGCTGAGCCCCAAGCTGCCCTGTGGTCCCGTCTTGGCGGCTGGTCTGCATCCCTTGTTGGAGTTCTGGACCTATTTCAGCTCAGTCTTAGGGCACTTGTCCATCTCCTCTCCTCTCCACAATCCTTCTTAGTTCTCCAGGAAGTCTTAAGACAGAGGCACGAGAGAGACCTTTGGGGACTTTGGGGTTTTTTACTTACAAGAAATACGAGGTTTCTATTTTTCATGATTTGTGTGGTTGCATTTTTTTTTTTTTTTTGCAGGACTATGCAGAGATTTAGTTTTAATAATGGCCACTCAGCAAAAGAGACACAGATGTATAGAACAGCCTTTTGGACTCTGTGGGAGAGGGCGAGGGTGGGATGATTTGGGAGAATGGCACTGAAACATGTATATTATCAAATGTGAAATAGATCGCCAGTCCAGGTTTGATGCATGAGACAGGGTGCTCAGGGCTGGTGCACTGGGATGACCCTGAGGGATGGGATGGGGAGGGAGGTGGGAGCGGGGTTCAGGATGGGGAACACATGTACACCCGTGGCGGATTCATGTCAACATTTGGCAAAACCACTACAATATTGTAAAGTAATTAGCCTCCAATTAAAATAAATATGTATTTTTAAAAATTGTCACTATCTTGTTTTACACAGATATTCAATTGCCTTTTTTTATAGTTTCATCTTTAGAGTTTATAATGTTTTGTGAAAATGCAATACAGTTTCAAATATGGTTCTCACCTCGTGAAGCAGAGTAATCTTAGCTATTTCCACAGCCTCTGCTGTAGTCTGAGTGTCTGAGTACCCTCCCCGCAACTCAAGTCCTGAACCAACGGTAACCAACGAGGTCCTGTTGTGAAGCACAGGGGACTCTGCTCAGTATCATGTGGCCGCCTGGGTGGGGCCGGGTTTGGGGGAGCACGGTACATGTGTAGGGCTGAGTCCCCCCGTTCACCTGAAACCATCATGATATTGTTAATTGGCTATACCTCAATATAAAATAAAAAGTTTAAATTAAAAAAGTATGTATATATATATTATATATATATATATAAGAAGTTCTAATTCTTTGGCCACCTGATGTGAAGAACTGACTCATTGGAAAAGACCCTGATGCTGGGAAAGATTGAAGGCGGGAGGAGAAGGGGACAACAGAGGATGAGATGGCTGAATGGCATCACCAACTCGATGGACATGAGTTTGAGTAATCTCTAGGAACTGGTGATGGACAGGGAGGCCTGGTGTGCTGCAGTCCATTGGGTCGCAACGAGTCAGACACGACTGAGCGACTGAACTGAACTGATACACACACATATATATATAAAACTGAATCACTTTCTGTATAGCAGAATTAACATAACACTGTAAATAAACTATATTTCAATAAAATAATTAAAATTTTTTTAAAAAAGTCATAAAGTGAAAGTCCAGTCCAACTCTTTGAGACCCAATGAACTATACAGTCCATGGAATCCTCCAGGCCAGATTACTGGAATGGGTTCTACTCCCTTCTCCAGTTGATCTTCCTGATTCAGAGATCCAACCTGGGTTTCCTGCACTGTAGGCAGATTCTCTACGGTTACCAGGGTAGTCATTGGACCTATACATCTGAAAGTCACTCAGTCATGCCCGACTCTTTGCGACCCAGAGTCGGTATAGTCCATGGGATTCTCCAGGCCAGAATACTGGAGTGGGTAGCTGTTCCCTTTTCCAGGTGGTCTTCCCGAGCCAGGGATTGAACCCAGGTCACCTGCATTGCAGCTGACACCCTAAGCCCTGATGTGATGGGACTGAGGGGTGGGGCCTTTGGGAGGTGATTAGGTCATGAGGGTGGAGCCTCATGAGGGGAATGGTGGTATGGTGGTTTAGTTGCTAAGTCATGTCCGACTCTGTGACCCCATGGACCATAGCCTGCCAGGTTCCTCTCCCCACGGGATTTTCCAGACAAGAATACTGGAGTGGGTTGCTATTTGCTTCTCCAGGGGATCTTTCCAAAACAGGGATTGAACCTGGGTCTCCTGCATTTTGGGCGGTCTCTTTACCGACTAAGCCACCAGGGAAACCCAATGGGTCTGCTTCTAGCATCTGCTTTTTTCTGCTGTCTCACTCACCTAGTCTTCATCTCCCAGGTGTTTTTTCAGGAAATCCCGCTTGAAAAAATAATGAACAAGGATAATGTGAAGGTTGGGATGATGTTTTTGTCTTTCACTGTCGTTTTCTCCCATCAGGCGTCTGGGAGGCTGATGGTCAGGTGGGAACCCTGACCACCAACAGTTCTAACTGTTGCCTCCTGACCTGCATACAGGTTTCTCAAGAGGCAGATCAGGTGGCCTGGTATTCCCATCTCTTTCAGAATTTTCCACAGTTTATTGTGATCCACACAGTCAAAGGCTTTGGCATAGTCAATAAAGCAGAAACAGATGCTTTTCTGGAATTCTCTTGTCAAGAGTGTATGTCTACTACACTTTAATAAAACTTTGCTACACAAAAAGCTCCGAGTAGTCAAGCCTTGTCTCTGGCCCTGGATCGAAATCCTCTCCTCTGGAGGTCACGAATCCAAGCGTAGCACACGACTCACCACGGCAATCTTTCACTGGCACCACCAACCCAGTGCCAGAGTCTATCAGTGCAGCCTCCAAATGCAGCCCACAGCACCCCTGCCTGCTCCATCGCTGAAGCACCCTTTAAACCTTAGCAGATGCTCTCCTGGAGGGCTGGCTCCCAACCAAGCAGGAAGGCCACGTGTCCACCATGCTGACATCCTTGCCCGGGCCCTCCCAGTGCAATCAGAAGAACTGAAGCTCCCACCAGGCTTCAAGTCACAGAAGGCTGTGGCCGGAGACCCTAACTTACAGCCCAACCCTTGCCTGACCCTCCGATCCAGCCACTTGGGCCCCCTGAAGCTTATCAAGTAAGCCAGGGCTCAGTCCCACGTGGTTGAGGGTCCTCCGCTTGACCCTCTGCATCCCCGCCCCCATTTTGTCTTCCTGACCTCCCCCCACGTCTGTTTACCTGTCTGCACTACGAGGGGTAGGGGCTCTGACTCCTCGGCGGGACCCGCGGCTCCGAGGACAGGACTAACACCAAGTACAGGCTCACAGTGTTTGGGGAGTTAACCCACTAAGCCGTTTTTAGATGCGCCACCCCGTATCCCGTGGTCGTCTTCAGTACAGGTAATCCTTTACGCAAAGCCCACCCTAACAAACTACTAACAGTAATCAAGTCTCTAACAGCTTGGAGACAAGGCAGGCGACCTAGGCCAGGCGCCACCCGCCTGCGTCCACCGCACATCTGAGCCCGGCTCCTGGAGCGCGCACAGGCCCGCCCCCTCTGCTCCGGCCGGAGCAGGCCCCGCCCCTCCCCATCCGGCTCTCCCTCTGTCCGGCCCCGCCCCCTCCGCTCCGGCCCCGCACAGGCCCCGCCCCGCCCATCCGGCCCCGCACAGGCCCCGCCCCTCCCCATCCGGCCCCGCCCTCCGCCGGCCTGGTGTAGGTCAGCCAGCCGGTTCCCCGCGCCGCGCCAGCCATGGTGAACCTGGGCCTGTCCCGGGTGGACGACGCCGTGGCCAGCAAGCACCCGGTGAGAAGGCCGGCCTGGACGCGGGCCCCGACCTCAGAAGCTGACCTGAGCGGGGCGGGGCCTTGGTGGGAGTACTTTCATCAGGGAAGCGAAGAGGGACAGAGGCGTGGGACGCTCTTGCGGTGGCGGTGGAGGCCTCCCGCCTGGGCGGGCACGGGGGCAGGCGCGGAGTGTCTGGGCCGCCAGGGCCTCATGATGAGTGGTCCCCTCCCCCGGGGCCGGAGTGCGCCCTGGAGAGGGGCAGGAGGGGCAGGGAACTGAGACTTCAACCCCTTTTCCATCCCAGGGACTAGGTGAATACGCCGCGTGCCAGTCGAACGCTTTCGTGAAGGGCGTTTCCACCTTTGTCACAGGTAGGCTGGGTCCGGGGTGTGAGGTCAAACCCTGACTCCCCAGCAAGTGGCGCCAGGTCACCAGCCGGCTCTGCCGCGGTGGTCCCCTGGCCAGCCCCGAGGACAAGCTGGCTGATGGGGACCGTGGCTCTTGGCAGGTACCGGTGCGACCTTCGGCCTGCAGATGCTGGTCCAGAGGAGGCTTCCATTCCCCTTTCAGTGGAAGGTGCTGGTGGCTGTGGGTGGGTACTCCAGCCTGCAACCCCTGAAATGCACCCCAGTTGCCGCTGGCTCTTCAGCAGAAGTGGGTTCCCACTCGGGGTGGGTGGCTGTGGTTCTGGGCATGCCCGTCCCACTGACCCCTGACCCCTGCTCCCCAGTTGCAGGCTCAGTGGCCAGCTACTGGGTGACCCGCGTAGAATCGCAGAAATGCAGCAACCTCTGGCTCTTCCTGGAGACAGGGCAGCTCCCCAGAGACATGCACACAGGTGAGAGTCCCCAGGGCAGCGGGACGCAGAACCGAGGCGCCAGTGCCCGGAGCTGGAGGCAGCAAGCCCAGGCCCATGGTGTAGGCTGCACAGGCCTGTCCCCTTGACATGCACACGAGGGGCACGGACGGGAAGGAGAGGGCCTGTGTGCAGGAGGACGACGCAGGAGGGGGTGGGTGGCCCTGGTGGAGTGAGTGCAGAGCGAGGAGGGCAGACACCCCAAGAAGAGAGGCTGGATGGAAAGGCCCTGCATCGGACAGCAGGCTGGCTGATCTCAGGTCTGGCCTCCACTGCCTGCACCCCTCCTGTTCCAAGCCTCAGTTTTTGCCTCCAGAAAATGGGCACAGGGACTGGGACCAGCTTTGAGGTGTGGTTCTAGCTGTCTTCTCTGCTTCCTACAGATCGGCGTAGCTAGGAGTGCTCCAGCCGGGGCACCGGAGACCTGGGGCCAGACAGGTCTAGAACACAGCCCTCGGCACCTCTGTACCCCAGGTTGGCCCTCCCCACACCCGTGGCCCCCGCACACAGGCATGACCAGGTCTGTTGAACCTGTGCAGACTGCTCCTGCCCAGCCTGACCGCCCGGGAGCTCAAGCCAGGAGCCTCCGTTCCTGGGGTGGCTGTCCTCCTGCAGGTGGACACAGCATGCCTTTGGGGGCAGCCCTGGAGCAGGGAGGGGCTTCTGTACTCTGCCACTGCCACTCCCTTTCTGGCCCCTGCATCCCCCACCCACGCCAGTCAGAGACGATGTTCCCCCCGGGGGCTGGGGAACTAATAAACACCTTGTCCTGTTTCCCACCCAAGTTCTAAAGCAGTCAGGGAACAAGTCAGAGCAGTAAGAAGATGACAGAAACATCTCCTTGGAACCACACCGCTGACGGAAGGAGGCACCAGGGCAGTTCTGAATCTGAACCCCAGAATTAGACATCTGGGGGGCCGCACATGCTCTCCACGTGGGCGGGGGGCGGGGGGTGGGGGGGGGGCACAGAGCAGGTGTGTGCAGCCAAACAGCATCTGGCTCTCAGGAGAGGAGGGCAGGAAGTGACCATGCCCAGCTGCCTACCATTCCAACCCACCTGTCAGATTAAGTCACTTTTCTCTGGGGGGAGGAGGAAGTGAGGGGTGCAGGGAACCAGAGCCAGCTGACTGGAGCTCTGTCCACACAGAGGAAGGCTCCTGAGTGGGCAGGATTGTCCAGCTCAGCCACGGCCCACAGAGGGAGAGGGAACGGAAGAGATGACCCAAAACCTGGGCAGAGCCGTCCTTTCCAGCAGGCTCCTCCGGAACACTGAAGGTGCACCTCCCAGGGCCTCGATGCTCCAGGCCCAGCCCCGCCCTGCTGGCCTGGCCCATCACTCAAAAGAACATCTATTGCACACTTATGTGTACCAAGGAATCTGTGTGTAGGAAAGCAAAATGGTATCCATGGTATAAGTCAGCTAGAGTTTGCGTTTTCTTTCGTGTAGAAGTCCAAGTGGGTGGCCTGGGGCCAGCAGGGAGTCAGGAACCCAGGCTCCTTTTACTGTGCTCTATGCTGTAAGGGCCCCCATTCCAAATCTATCTCATGGTGCCAAGCAGCTGTACCAGCTCCAGCCATCATGTCTTCATCCCTGTGAAGAGGAAGGAGAAAGGGAGAGGAGAGTGATTCACCACTCCTGCGTTCACTCCATGGGCTAGAACTAAGTCAGGAGAGACACCTAGTGCAAAGGCCCCTAGGAGGGCGGCCTTGCTCCAGGCAGCATGTGTCCCCCTAAAGCTTGGGTTCTCTATCTGAGGAGAGGCGAACCAGTATCGGGGAACAGGCTCTGCATCACCCCAGGGAGAAGAGGGGCAGCGAAGGAGTAGACCGTGCCCATGGCAGGTCCTTCCTGAGGGTAAGACCTGGGCTCAGGGGGGCAGAGGATGAACTTGGAGTTTCAGATGGAACTGAAAACCGAGAGTGAGCGGAAAGGAAAAGGGCCTGTGTGAGACATCACAGAAGAAGATGCGAGCTGCAACGGCACACGGGTGAGGCCACTGCTGTGGCTGAATTGTCTCCCCCAGGCTCACAGTGTGCAGCCCTTTCCCAGGACCTCAGGATGTGACTCCATCTAGAGACCTGGCCTTTAGAGGGGTTGTTATCCGTCGCTCAGTCGTGTCCGACTCGTTGCAACACCATGGACAGTAGCATGCTGGGCCTCCCTGTCCTTCACCATCTCCCAGAGTTTGCTCAAACTCATGTTCAATGAGTTGGTGATGCCATCCACCCATCTCATCCTGTGTCATCCCCCTTTTCCTCTTGCCCTCAATCTTTCCCAGCATCAGGGTCTTTTCCAATGAGTCAGCTCTTCACACCAGGTTGCTAAAGTATTGGAGTTTCAGCTTCAGCATCAGTCCTTCCAGTGAATATTCAGGGTTGATTTCCTTTGGGTTTGACTGGTTTGATCTTGCAGTCCAAGGGACTCTCAAGAATTTTCTCCAGCACCACAGTTTGAAAGCTTTCTTTGGTGCTCAGCCTTCTTTAAAGGGGTAACTAAATTAAACGGGGATGGGCCCTCATCCCGTCAGACTGGTGTGCTTATCAGAGCAGGTTAGGACCCAGAGAGTCCAAGGTAAGGACCCCATGAGGACACAGCAGGAAGGCGGCATCTACCAGCCTGGGGGAGAGGCCTCAGCAGAAGCCAGCCCCGCGACACCTTGATCTCAGACTGCCAGCCTCCAGGTTGCACGACAATAAATTCCTGTTGCTTTAGCTGCCGGGTCTGTGGTGCTTTGTTTCAGCAGCCCTGGCAAACTCATGCAGGTTGGGAAAAGTACCCCAGCTGGTGCGCACCCCCTGGAACCCCAGGCTTGAGCCACGTGGCTGTAAGGCAGCCTTGGGCTGGGGGTGCAGAGGGAGGGCACTGGCGCCTCCTGTAGTCAGGTGAAGTTGTTGAAAATCACTCAGTGTGTCCAACTCTTTGCAACCGCAGGGACTGTAGCCCACCAGACTCCTCTGTCCATGGGATTCTCCAGGCAAGAATACTGGAGTGAGTTGCCATGCCCTCCTCCAGGGCATCATCCCCACCCAGGGATCTAACTAGGGTCTCCTGCATTGCAGGTGGATTCTTTACCACCTGAGCCACCCGGGAGGCCAGATTTATTTCTGGAGTGAGTGAGAGCTAAAACCAGATCCAGGACTTCGCCAGGGGAAGTGGGGGTCAAGCAGGGAAGGTCATTAAGAGATGTGGGGTAGTGAGGGCTGAGGTTAGGGGTCTCACGAGCTGGGTCCCCAGGGTGTGGTTTGAACTTGGGGTGGTGTGAGGAGACCCTGTAGGCAGTGAGAGGTTGGCGGTTTGTCAAGGCTCCGTGGAGGACCGTGGGGGTGTGGGGAGGACGGGGATGGTGCAATGGGGCCAGTGGGGGGTGCAGTGTGAAACCACCACAGGTCACCCTGCAGAAGACAGCGACCCTGACCAGGGCAGCACTCCTGAGCAGAGAGCAGCAGGGAGACTCCTGTCTGGGGGAACAACCCTGAGGCTGCCTGGGGGCAGAGGGTGGGGTCACCAGGGAGGGCCGGGAATTCCTGGGTTCCCTGGGCACTGAGAACCTTGGTCCCCGTCACAATGGGCCAGGATTCCAGGGACAATCTGAACTGAGGTTCTGCAGGGCAGGCTCAGCACAGACGGCGGTTGGTGCAGAGGGGCCCTGGAGGACCCCTGGGGCCGCCATGAAGATCCACAACGAGGCGGAGATGGAGGAGCAGATCCAGGAGCTGAAGACCATCACTCGGCTCCAGGGTGCGTCTGCCGCCGGGTGACCGGGGGCTCCAGGTGCAAGACTGTTGGTCCTAACACAGAGACAGCCCAGGGCAAACTGGCTAGGGGCCATGCCACTGCTCACCCGAAAGCAGAGCTGGGAGAATGGATGGGAAGGGTCTGCCATGGGGAGGGGCTGGAGAAGCTGGGGGCTTCAGAGAGATTTGTGAGTATAGTGGGCCCAAAGCCAGAGGGGACAGGAGCGTCTGGGAGTGACGGCAGGCCTGCCCCTTCCGGCTTCCACTGCCCCACCCACCCCACCACCCAGCAGCACTGCCCTGAACGCTGTCCAGGTGAGCACCGCTGGACAGAGAAGCGGGCCCCCATGCAGGCTGGAAGGTGCATGGGCTTAGAGGCAGCAGGCTCATGCCCCAACTCCGCACCACCCGGGAATCCAGGCCGGGGCCCTTGGCCCACATCCCACTGCCCTGCCCCTCCCCCGCCCACAGACCAGTGTCGGGCGCTGCAGATCCAGTCGGTAAAGGAGAAGACAGTCAAGAACAAAGCCACGCTGGCTCTCCTGCGCAGCAACATCCGCCGCAAGTCCCAGGAGTGGGCTTTGGCCAAGAAGGTGGACACGGGGCCCCTCCTGCTGCCTGATGGCTGCGGGCGGGGGGCACGCGCCGAAACAGCCCCTCCCCCCAACATAGATGGACAGCCGGCCCCTGCTTTCCCCACGCTGACCCCACCACCAACCTCAGGGGGTGGGGCCTGGACCCAATTAGGGGCCCTTTCTGAGGCTACCCCCTGCGGCAGCCACCTAGGGAACACGGGAACCCTCCTCTCTGGACCCCATCACATCCGAGCGGGCATGACCCGATGGGGCCTGCAGTGCTCTGCCCCTTGTAGCCCCAGGAGCTGGGGTCTTGCTGCGCAGAAGGGTCCCGGGGAGAGGGCCTGGAGGGGCCGGCGGCCGAGTGAACGCAGAGGGGGCGAGCCCCCGGCTCAGCCGCCGCCGCTCCGCAGTACGACCAGTGGACCATCTCCAGGGCCTGTGGGAAGGACGTGCCCCTGAGGCTGGCGAACAGCCGCTGCACCATGGAGGTAGGCGGCGGGACGGCCCCTCCGCCCTGCCCAGCCGGTGCACCCCCAACTATACTACGAGGTGGAGCCGGTGGGGAGCGGAGCGAGTGCCCAGCCACAGGGTCCCTGTGGGGCGGCCACAGGCTCCTCCCGACGGGCTCCGTGGCCCCCCCCCGCGCACCCACTAGCGGGTCGTGCCCTCCCCGACGCAGGTGGCGCGGGAGAAGCTGCGCAAGTATGTTTTCGACCGCGTGAACGTGCACAACGTGCTGATCCACTTGGTGCGGAGGCGCGGGCGGAAGCTGGAGAGTATGCAGCTGGAGCTGGCCGGCCTGAAGAGCCAGCCGGACGCCACCAAGGAGGAGCTGCGCCTGCGGCAGGTGCGGCGGCGGGCGGGGCTCAGGTGCGGCCGAGGGGCGGGGCTGAGCAGGGGGCGGAGCCTCCGGGGCGGTCCCTTGAGAGACGGGGCCTCCGGTGCCGGACGAGGGGCGGGAGCTGCGTGGGGGCGGGGCCTAGAATGGCGCGGGGCGGGGCCTCAGGGGCGGGGCCCTGGAGAGGCGGGTGAGACTAGGCGGGCTAGGTGAGGCTCCTCCCCTTGGAAGAGAGACCAGCCCCGCCCCCGTGAGCCTCTGGGCTCCCAGGCGGCCTGTCCGGAAAGGCACTCTCAATGAGCCCTCCACCCCCCAACCCCAGGTCATCCGTCAGCTGGAGAACAACATAGAAAAGACGACGATCAAGATCACCACAAGCCAAAATATCCACTTCCTGTACATGGATCTGCTGGACCACCTGAAAAAGGTGAGCCCCCCTCACCCCGCATCCGAACACCTGCTACCGCAGCCTGGTTCCAGGGAGCCTAACCGGGTTTGAAGGGCGGGCATCTCAGGCCCCAGGCTGTGTGCAGGACTGGGATCTCCGTGGGGGCGGGGTCCTCCAGGGCAGGGCACCCTCCCCCCGCCCCCCCCCCCGCAGCTTTACACCTCTCCTGGAGCCTGAGTGACCCCAAGAAAGAGTGAGCCCTGCTTTGGGCGTCAGCTGAGCAGTGGCACCTTGTAGATGGGAAAGAATTTGTTATTTTCTACTCAGAAAAGGTGTGTCATGTGCTATGTCAGAATTTTTACTTTGCCCCATCGTTTTTCATTGCCCACCTTTGGGTGCAAGAGACGAATGCAGCACACTCAGGAAGTCCCCTAACGTCACCCAGGGCCAGCCGCCTCTGCGCAGGCCAGTAGCCTGGGCTTGCTGCCCACTTCTTCCAAGCCAGCCCCCAGGCTCCCTGCCGAGGAGGCAGGGAGACGCCCCAGGGGCCTTGAGCTCTCCTAAGAGGCAACCCCCCTTCACTGGAGGCCCCCCGAGGCCCCCATAGAGCAGAGCACAGGCACCTGCCACAAGCCAGATGGCCGGAAGACGGGAGGAGGACAGGACGCCTCCGTCATCCGGATGCATTCTATCCTCCCAGTGGTCCCTTCTTGCCTTTCTAGAACATACGCATTAAAAACAATAACTCCCGTGGTCACTTGCATTTTTTGTTGGTTCCATGGCACAGCATTTGCGATCTTAGTTCCTTGATTAGGGATCAAACCCGTGCCTCCTCCAGTGGACGCCTGGAGTCTCAATCACTGGACCGCCAGGGTAGTTCCCACGTCCATTAAAACAAAAAACAAACTTTCTGGGAGTCCAGTGGTTAAGACTCTGCGCCCCCCAATGCAGGGGCACCTGTTCGATCCCTGGTCAGGGAACTAAGATCCCACATGCCGCATGGCACCCCCCCCCAAAAAAAAGTGGACATTAAAGACACTATATATTCTTTAAAAATAAAATTTTAAAAAACAGTGGAGAGTCTACATAGTAATCAACAACAAAATACTAAAAGCTAAGATGTCTTGGACATTTGGGAACCTGACCCTGTGTTAAATAATACATCATTCTACTGTCTCAATCCATCCTGACAGCAACCCCTTGAAAGAGCCATTATTACCTTATTACGCACAGGAAAACTCAGGTTAAATGGCTTCCCTACGGTCCCACACTAGCTGGTCAGGTTAGCCTTGGCCCTGAGTCCTGAGTCTGACCCCACACCGTCCACTTCAGAGAGCAGTCAGCCTCCCAGGGCTCCAGGGCCACCTCTCAGGTGGCCAGACTTCCCATCACAACTTCCTAGGAAGTGTCTCTGGGTTCTGGCCCTGGGCAGGGACAAAGTCCACCAGCAGGAGGCCGTTTTCCTTCTCCAAACCTTCCTTTAACCTGCTTTGGGCCCGGCTGGAGCCAAAGGCCACGCCCTACTTGTCCTCTGGGCTCACACGGTCTGGGGTGAGGAGTGGAGAGCAGGTGTGGTCCACTCTGGGGGACAGAGGAGAATCAGGAAGGGGCCAGGGGAGCCGACCTGGGACGGGCCCTGCGGCTCCTGGGCTGTCAGGCACTGTGCCCCCCCTGCCCTTGCACTGCAGAAGCTGGCAGGATACCCTACAGAGTTGGACAAGCTGCAGAATCTCGTGGCCAACTATTGCATGGAGCTGTCAGACATGACAGTCATGTCCAAGGATGCCATGATGATTACAGATGAGGTCAAGGTGAGCTCCCAGGCTGGGGCCCTGCAGAGCTGTCTTGCAAACCTGTCTGGCCCAGGGCCCACCCGGACACCCTTGCCCACACCCTGCCATCACTGGAGGAGTTCAGTGGCTGTCCTGCCAGCCTGCTCTCTCATCCCCCATGAGTCTGGGCAGATGGGGTCCCACCAGATACAGAATCCAGGAAGAAGACCGAGGAGGCAGAGATTTGGCCTGGCCAGGGCAGGTGTCACCCCTTCACCCCATCTATGCTGAGGCCCCTGAAAGGCCAGTGTACCCCTCTTCACGAAGCAGGGCTGCCCTGGGGTGCAGACTTGATCGGCGGGGGGGTAGTGCACAAGCAGGTTCTGGGGGTGGAGATTGGGCAACACAGTCTTGGGATATAACAGGGCCAAAAGAAGCCATGGGGGCTGGAGCCTGTGGGGGCAGCAGGTGGCCCCCCGGGGAACCTGGAGCCCTGGGAGAAGATGGAGGGGACAAATGACCAGACTCATGTTTCCAAACGGGTGCGCTCTGACTGCAGAGATCGGAGGACCAGGGTCGAGATGCTAGTCATGTGGGCCAGGCTCCACGTGATGAAGATGGACTTGAGGCCTTTAAGAAGCTGCCCTGATGAGGGGTAGGGGGAGTTAGATGTGCAGGCCAAGGGAGAGCACAGCGTTGGGGACGTGTGAGCAGGTGTAGACGGAAGGACAGCAGATTTAGCCACCAAAGCCAGACGTGCTGGGAGAGAGGCGGTTTGGGGAAAGATGATGAGCTTTTGTTTAGACACATGGAATCCACTTTAGTGAGTTCTAAGGGGAGCTGGCAATGTCTACAAGATGGCAGAGTAGAAGGATGTGTGCCAAAGATCCGTCTGGTCAAAGCTATGGTTTTCCCGGTAGTCATGTATGAATGTGAGAGCTGGACCATAAAGAAAACTGAGCACCGAAGAATTGATGCTTCTGAACTGTGGTGTTGGAGAAGACTCTTGAGAGTCCCCTGGACAGCATGGAGATCAAACCAATCAATCCTAAAGGAAATCAATCCTGAATATTCATTGAAAGGACTGATGCTGAAGCTGAAGCTCTGATACTTTGGCCACCTGATGCAAAGAACCGACTCACTAGAAAAGACCCTGATGCTGGGAAAGACTGAAGGCAGGAGGAGAAGGGGGTGACAGAGGATGAGATGGTTGGATGGCATCAACAACTCGACGGACATGAGTTTGAGCAAGCTCCGGGAGTTGGTGATGAACAGGGAAGCCTGGTGTGCTGCAGTCCATGGGGTCGCAGAGAGTCAGACTGAGGACTGAACTGATCTGAAGGGGAGCTGGCAGAGGCAGCAGAGCGGCCCCAGGCGGAGCAGTGAGTGTAATGCAAGGGAGGGCTCAGAGGCCAGGAGAGGGGACACAGGTGCAGCATCCCAGATCAGGAAGACACTGGCTTAGTGCTCCACATGGCCTTAGTGGGACAGACCCCTGCCCCTTCCCCATGTCCCCAGATGAACATGAGTCAAGGGGAGGCCACCTTCATCGAGGAGCGCCGGGCACGAGAGAACCGGCTGAACCAGCAGAAGAAGCTGATCGACAAGATCCACACCAAGGAGACCAGCGAGAAGTACCGCCGGGTGAGCCGGCCCGTCCGGGCACCGCCCTCTGGGACCCCCAGCGCTCCTCAGCCCCGCAGAGGACTCCCCTCACCACGCCTCCTCCTCCCTCTCTCCAGGGCCGGCAGGACTTGGACTTCCCCTCCAACCTGATGGGTCCAGAAACTCTGAAAGGTAAGCGCTCAGCTCTCACAGCCCCAGCCAAGGTCAGGAGAGGTCGGCCACCATGAGGCCGGGTGTCACCTGCAGTGGCCAGGGTGAGGGAGACCGATAAACCCCAACCCCTCCCTGGTGGGACCTGCATAGGGGCACACCAATGGCCACAGCACTCGCTTCAGGGTGCTGCCACTGGCTCTGGGCTCTCAGCCAGGTGTGGCTAACCCCACCACCGCACCCCGCCTCTCAGCTGTAAAATGCACTCAGCAATGCCCACCTGGGACCCAAGCACCCCTGAGAAGCTCCACTAAGTCCCGCTGTGCCAGCTGCTTCTGGTCCTCCTCTGGATGGAGCCGCTCGAGGGCTGGCCGAGGAGGGAGCCAGTTAAGATAGAGGCGACTCTGAAGGGTACCCAGCTCTTGGGTGGCCTCCCCTGAGGACGTGGGAGGGGCATCTGACAGCCCGCACAGAGCTCCCACGCCCTCCCTGCACGCTGGCCGTCCTTCCCCTCTGCTGCGCCCAGTGAGGAAGAGAGAGGCCTCCAAGGCTGACGTCGAATACCAGACGAACGTGACTGCTCTGGTGGAGAAGGTCAAGACTGCTGTGCAGTGCTCCCACCTCTGGGTACTACTCACGGACTCCTAGACGTGGGCAGAGGGGCAGGGAGAGGGGCCTGTCCCCAGCTCAAGGCCGGGCTGAGCCCGGCCAGGCTCTGCAGACACCTTTGCCTGAATGAACACACAAAGCAGCAGCCACAGATCAGAGTGGAGGGCCTCCCGGGACGCGGCCGGCAAACCTGAGCTGTGGTCCAGGGTCGCACAGAGCCCGCGGGAATTTGAGGATTAAACCTCGAGGGGGTGGCCTCCACCTCCAACTCCTTCCCCTTCCCAAACCAACAGCAGCTGCCTCTCCACCTAACCCCCCTTTTACTTTAATCCGCTCTGGGATTATTATTAGTAAACCTTGAGCTCCTGTCCATGGTCCTGACATAAGCTTGTCCATCCTTGGACAAGCGACTCAGAGCCACTTGGTCTCTTGGTGGTGGTCTCTCCAGCTCTTTGTTGGGGTCGTCTGCCCGTTCTGCCCGTCGTGAGGGTAGCATGCAAGAACACACACCGAGGGCCTCGCAGGCCCTCAACACACCACCACGGTTGACATTACTGACCACTGGGAGCCAGAAGAACCAGCTGCCCCCTGGCTCACAGTGGCTGCTCACCCCACTGGCCCTGCCAGGACATTGCTGGCCGGTTCCTGGCTCAGAAGAGCACGGAGGAGGACCTGGAGCTGCAGATGGAGGACTGTGAGGAGAGGCGGGCGCAGCTGGAGGCCTTGATGAAGAAGCTGGAGATAGAGGAGGCCATGCTCAAGTTCCGCCAGACGCCCAGCTCCGTCAGGTACCCGGGGGTCCCGCCTCTCTCCGTACCAACAGCCTGGTGGCTGGCGCCAGGCTTGGAGCTGAGCAGACCCGCTGCCTCGGGGCCTGGCAGGGGCGCCCTCCATGCCCACGTCTTAGCTCTTGAGCCCAAATTAGCACAGCACTCGCTCAGGACCCCGCTGCCGTGCCCTCGGTCCGCCACCTCCCACCCTCATCCTCAACAGCTTTAAGTCTGTTGAGAAGAAAATGAAAGATATGCTGAAGGAGGAGGAAGACCGGCTGCAGCTGGCTCACAGCAACATGACCAAGAGTCAGAAGCTACTGCTGACCATCCAGACTGGCATCGACAACCTCTACATCCGCCTGATGGGCATCCCCCTGCCCACGGGCCAGGTACCAACGGAGCCGGGAGGAGCCCCCAGCACAGAGGGTCCCTGTGAGGGGCCAGGGCGAGAAAACTGGTTCCTCCCCGCTACAGAAGGAAGCAGCGCCCTCGACCACCCTGGACACGTACAGCAAGCTGGCGTACTGCGAGGGGAGGCTGCTGTACCTGGCTGACCGAGTGCAGATCCTGGCCGGGACGGAGGAGGTAGCCCTGGGCCGGGGGTGCCTGCACACCCCACCTGCCCCAAAGCTCACCGGCCCGGTGCCCTGCAGGTCAACACCAAGGTGAGGGATGCTCTGGAGTCCTCCACCCTGAAGGAGAAGCAGAACACCAGGATCAGCTTTGAGGAGATGGAGGAGGATGTCATAGGTACAGGCGGCCCGGCAGCTGGAGGGGAGGCGGGAGCAGGTGGCCGGCCTGAGCTGTGCAGAGGCAGGGGCTAGGGGTGGCGTTTGCTGCATCTGACCAGGGTGGCCTGGAGGGACAGTGGGGGCAAGCAATGGGGAAGCTGCATCAGCTGTACCCGCGGGATTTTAATTGATGGAGGTGATGGGAAGGCACCAGTGCCAGTAGGCAGGCAGAGGGAGGCCTAGGTCAGGGCCCCTATGGGGGTCTGTGGGGGAAGGGCAAGGCAGGGCACACAGCTTAAGATCCTCCCAGTCTAATAATTCTGGCGCGTTTCGGGCCTCAGGGCTGTCCCTATCTTCTCTGGCACCTGGCCCTGAGGGATGCAGGCTTGGCGTATAGGGTAGATATTAGCGGTCGACTGTGGGCTCTGGAAGGACTGGGTGAACCCTGGGCTGTCTCTCTCCCCGGGTGTGCAAGACCCTAAACGCCAGACAGATAGTAAGAAACACACGTCGTTGGTACAATGGGCTCTGCCGTGAAAGGATGCCAGAGAACAGCCCAGGATCTGGGGACGCGGGGCTGTGGGCGCGGCTGCCCTCCCCCTCCTCCCTTGCAGAAACCTTCCAGTTCGCCGACGTGGACCACAGTTATGTGCCCTCGCGGGCCGAGATCAAGAGGCAGGGTCAGCGGCTGATCGAGGAGAAGCTCAAGGTGGCCAAGAAGAAGAAGAAGTGACTGGAGGAGGAGGAGGCCGCCCTGCCCCACACCCCGCCCCCACGCTTGCATTGGTTACACAAATAAACATTTTTCCAGGACTCCGGGGCGCCGACGGGACGCGGGTGCGGGGCATCGCGTTGGGAAGTCTGCAGGGAAGTGGGATGTCCGGTGTGGATCTGGGCCCTGGGGTTCAGGGGCGAGGGTGAGTAGTGGGGTCCAGGCGGGGGCGCGGACGGGGATCCGGACTGAGCTGAAATCCGGGGGACAACTCGTAAAGCGGGACTGCAGAGTCCGAGGCCCTTTGCCTGCACCGCTTCGCCCTCCCGTGACCCTCGCGGTGCCCAGTACCCGCGCGCCCCTCGCCTGCAGCCTCCTACGCATCCGCACCTCGCGCGCCGCACTCTAGTGACTCTCGCGGCGCCCCGTAGCTGCGCACCTCGCGCGCCGCACTCTCGTGACCCTCGCGGCGCCCCGTATCCGCACGCCCCCACGCCCGCAGCGCTCTGCGCACGCGTGCCGCTCTCCCGTGACCCTCGTGGCGCCCCGTAGCTGCGCGCCCCGCAGAGCCGACGCCAAGATGGCGGCGCTGACGAGCACAGAGCGGCCGCGCCGGGGGCCGTGGGGGCCGGAGCGGAGCCTCCGCAGCTGAGCCCCCGAGCCGCCCTGCAGGCCGGCGTCTTCCCGCCGGAACACGGGACATGGTGCGACTAGCGCCGCGCCGACGCCGCCGCTGAGCTCGCGGGCCGTACCGGGCTCGGACGTGGGAGCAGGAAGATGTTCTCCGCGCTCAAGAAGCTGGTGGGGTCGGAGCAGGCGCCGGGCCGCGACAGGAACATCCCGGCCGGGCTGCAGTCCATGAACCAGGCGCTGCAGAGGCGCTTCGCCAAGGGGGTGCAGTACAACAGTGAGTGCGGCCCGGCGCGGGGGCGCCTGCGGGGCGTGTGGGGAGGGTGGGGGCCCGGCCGCGCCGAATCTGGGTAGCGTCCGGCCCGGGAAGCGCTTGGGGACTCGTCGCACCCGAGGGCCTTGCGGTCTGCGTTTCGGCGAGCTGAGCCCTTGCCTGTGCCTGCTTGGTTGGCGGGGGGCCCCGGGGCGTTCCCGTGGGGTCGGGAGGTGATGCGGACCGGCGAGGAGGGCCCAGAGGACCCCAGGCCCGGGGGCCGGGCGCCTCGGCCCGCGGCTCTCCCGTCTGACCTGTGGGTCATTCCCCAGGAATGCTGGCCTGGGGGTGACAGTCGTGCGTCCCGTGTGCACGGTGCGGTTCGTCCACGCGGCTCCGGGTGCGTCTGCGACTCCCTGACTGGCCCAGGTGACCCCGTCTGAGAGGGGTTCTTACATAACGCGGGCGAGTCTGTGGTCTGTGACTCGGTCTTAAAGAGGTGGCGGGCTCTCCACCCATGAGCCGTGTGGCCACCCGCAAGAGGACGGAGCGGAGGACTCCGCTGGCCTGCTAGTTTGACCTACGGGGTTTTTCTCTGTAGACTTGGTATTCAGTTTGAAGAGAGAATGTCAGCTGCGCCGCTCGTTCTTGCTCTCCTTTTTTAAAAAGAAGTATTTGTAAGAGATATATTTAGAAGAGCTCCAGAAGGAACAGACTCTTGTTACTGCAGAGACTTCTCTTCTCCTGTGGGAAGGAGGAGTTATTTACCCGATGCCCTTAAAGCCTAGATCGTTTTCCAGTCCTCAGCTATAAATTATGTAAAATTGTTTAGCTCCAAGACGCTGACTGCCCTCTTGACCTCTTTAAAGTTTTTCCATCTTGCTGGCTTTTCAGTAGCAGTATTTGAAGTTGTTTTTGTTTTAATGTGTTCTCTGCTTCTAAATCGTTTCCCTCTTAAGTATTTCCGTATATTGCTACAAGATATCAGACATTCCCCCATTTCCGACTTTTAGAGGAGCCTGCCCAGCTCTGTGATGACCCCTGTATTTCAGTTAACAATGTGCCATATTAAGAAACTGATTGGAAAAACTTTGAGTTTAAAAGAGGAATCGTTTTGCATGTATTCTACCCAATTTTGTGTGTAATTCTCTCACATTCCCAGAAGAGAATAGTAAATCAAAATACTCATTTTCAGGGACTTCCCAGGTGGTTCAGTGGATTAAGTATCCACCTTCCAATACAGGGGACATGGGTTTGATCCCTGGTCAGGGAACTAAGATCCCACATGCCCAGGAGCAACTAAGCCCACGGGCCACAACCACAGCCAGAGAGAAGCCTGTGCCACAAAAACAGCCTGTGCGCCACAGTTAGGACCCGACACAGCCAAAAGTAAATAAATATTTTTTTTTAAAAAACTCATTTTCACATGCCTTTATAATTCACATTTGGTTCCCATTATTTAATTTTATTCAGTTCAGTTCAGTTGCTCAGTCATGTCTGACTATTTGTGACCCCATGGACTGCAGCACACCAGGCCTCCCTGTCCATCACCAACTCCCGGAGTTCACTCAAACTCATGTCCATTGAGTCGGTGATGCCATCCAGCCATCTCATCCTCTGTTGTCCTCTTCTCCTCCCGCCCTCAACCTTTCCCAGCATCAGGGTCTTTTCAAATAAGTCATCTCTTTGCATCAGGTGGCCAAAGTATTGGAGCTTCAGCTTCAACATCAGTCCTTCCAATGAACACCCAGGACTGATCTCCTTTAGGATGGACTGGTTGGATCTCCTTGCAGTCCAAGGGACTCTCAAGAGTCTTCTCCAACATCACAGCTCAAAAGCATCAATCCTTCAGCTCTCAGCTTTCTTTATAGTCCAACTCTCACATCCATACATGACTACTGGAAAAACCATAGCCTTGACTAGACGGACCTTTATTGGCAAAGTAATGTCTCTGCTTAATTTTATTAGTTATGGTATTATTTGTTAAAATTTAGTCTTACTTCTTTGGAAACTGGCCTGGAAAATGTTCACCTTCTGAAAAGTCCTCCCTGGTGGACACGCCCCCTGGTTGGGGTTGGGGGGATGGGTCAGGGCACTGGAGTCCTTCGAGAGAAGAGACCCCGCTTCAGGTATGGGGGGGCGCGTGGCAGCAGATTCTGATGTGGAGCAGAGGGAGTGAAGTGCAGCGCGGCTGAGAGAAACCAAGCCCCATGCCTGTGTGACGTTTCAGGCTGATGCTGCCCGTCGTGGGCCAATACGCACTTCTCAGACTTCTTTATTTCCTTTCTTAGTCAGTAGAAAAGAACATTTCTAGTATTTATTTTCCAAAACATCCTACTTAAGGAAGCACACCAGCCGTTTGATAACTATGGACTCAGGATTTTATAGGTAAGAGCTCTTACAGAAGTTTTTTCTCCTGCGGCAGATAAGTCGTTTTCATGTAAATTGCTGTGATGCTGAGAAGTGACTCACAGGCACAGAGTCCCAGCATACACCTCACATTTTGAATCAGAACAAGTGAGACCCGGGCCCACATCGTGGATCAGAAGCCATCCGCATGTAAAGTGGCAGGATGCTCCCTGAGCTGCCTGCTCTTTCTGCTCCTGGTGGACCCGGGTGGCCAGCTGTGTTTGGTGGAGTGAGGACACACGGCTCTTGTGGATTCCGAGCCCTTGCTAGGGACTGCATTCCTCACCAAGAAAACCTCTAGGTGTTGGGACAGCCAGAGCCCTGGCCAGTCAGATTTCAGTGCTAGAACTGAAGAAAGCTTTGGGAGGTAGGTCACAGGTAAGGGAGCTTTTCCTTTCAGAAATGAACAGCTGTGTTTGGCAGACTGTTTGACCCGTCCCAGCAGGGCTGATTTGCAGATCCCCAAGCCTTGGCTGCCTGTGACGTCTGCCGCGTTTTCCTTTCCAGGTTCTCCTTCCCTGGCCTTCATCTGCTTAACAAATGTTTACCGAGCGTTCATCAGTGAAAAACCCAGACCACAGTCTCTGCGTTACGGGGCGTACACTTTAGGGGGGAGTGGAAGGCAGACAGTGGGCACAAAACATGGTGAGGGATTAACCACATGACCCAACTGAAGGGTCGAGAAATTGAGCAGGGTGAGGCCTGAGATTGGGACTTTTAAGGGGAAGGTTAGAGCCGGCCTCACGGAGAAGGGCCGAGGGCGTGTCACAGCGGAGTGAGGTCAGGAGAGACGCGTGGGGCCAAGCCGAAGAAGTGAGGGTGATGCGGCCTTAGGCCCTCGTGGCCGTCCCGCCATCCACCATCCCAGGGACTCTGTGAAAGAAGATCCTGGAAGCTGTGTTGGGAGGCGCTGCCGGAAGGAGGTGGCCAGCTGTCCAGCGACCCCTGCCGGTGGCACCACCAAAGGGCATCGTTGGGTTTCAGTCCTGCCTCCTGCAGAGGGAATGCATCATTCCCATCCAGGATAAACCGGAAGCTTTCCTTTGTATTTAAAAAAAAAAAAGGTTTGCTTGCAGTGTGTGGCAGTCTGAGGGAATTACTATAGAATCGGAGTAAAAGAGATTCTGGGGCCCTTAGCTGACCCTGTGTCTGTGCTGCTGTTCTTTTCTTAGAATAAAAGGCACAGAATAGAAATGCAGCTGTTCTGTTCAGTAAAACGTCCACACGCTTCTCAGGTAAGGGCGTCTCGTCACTTCTTGCGTGAATCTTAAAGGTTTTTCAGTGAATCACTTAGTTTATTTGAGGGATGTCTAAGTTTCTAAGATTGATTTGACTTTTTAACTTAGAAGTAGAGATCAGTTACTTTTTTTTTAACCAGATGAAACCAGGTCTTCAATGTATGACAAAACCCACTGAAAAAAAAAAGAAACCAGGTCTTTTTGTTTATTTCTAGCATTATACAGTTTCTTCTAATTAGCTTTTTGAAGAATAGATTTCAAATTTTAAAAGGATTTCACATGGTGAGAAAATTAAGACTTTTCATTCTCAAAACACAATAGAAAACAAATGTATATGTTAAACTTGTTCAGTTCAGGTCAGTCGCTCAGTCATGTCTGACTCTTTGCGACCCCATGGACCGCAGCACGCCAGGCCTCCCTGTCCATCACCAGCTCCCGGAGCTCACTCAGACACATGTCCATTGAGTCTGTGATGCCATCCAACCATCTCATCCTGTCTTCCCCTTCTCTTCCCGCCTTCAATCTTTCCCAGCATCAGGGTCTTTTCCAGTGAGTCTGTTCTTTGCATCAGGTGGCCAAAGTATTCGAGCTTCAGCTTCAACATCAGTCCTTCCAATGAACACCCAGGACTGATCTCCTTTAGGATGGACTGGTTGGATCTCCTTGCAGTCCAAGGGGCTCTCAACAGTCTTCTCCAACACCACAGTTCAAAAGCATCAATTCTTTAGCGCTCAGCTTTCTTTATAGTCCAACTCTCACATCCATACGTAACTACCGGAAAAACCATGGCTTTGACTAGCAGACCTTTGTCAGCAAAGTAATGTCTCTGCTTTTTAATATGCTGTCTAGGTTGGTCATAGCTTTTCTTCCAAGCAGCAAGCATCTTTTAATTTCATGGCTACAGTCACCATCTGCAGTGATTTTGGAGCCCAAAAAAAATGAAGTCTGTCACTGTTTCCCCATCTGTTTGCCACAAAGTGATGGGACCAGAAACATATAAAAGGAGGAGACGGTTGTAAGATTATATCAAGAGCCTGAACAGAAAAGTTGTGTTTGAAAAAGAACCAAAGAGACCTTCCAGAAATGAAAAAGCACGGTCACTAAAACAAGAAGCCAGCCGGTAGGTGGCGCGGCGTAATATTTCAACTGAAGATGGAGTTTGCACTCGACCGGGAGATGCAGGCTCTGAAGAGAGCCAGGCTTGTGCATGTGTGATTGGGGTCTCAGAAGGAGCGAGCAGAATGAAGAGGAGGCGGTCACTGGGGAAGTGCAGGCCAGGGTTCCCTGGGGCTCACAGAGCACGCGGAACGCCAAGAAGCCTGAGGCTGGGGCTCTCACACCCCCAGAGCTGGACGCATCGTGGAAATCTCAGGACAGCAAAATTGAAGAGGAAGATCGTAGAAGCAACAGAGCAAACAGAATGCCTTCAGAGGCTGAGAGCCTGACCACACGCTGGCAGTGATGGCGCTGAGGGGAAGACCCGGTCGCCCTAGAAATGCACACCCAATCAGCCCTCCAGTCTGCAGGGGCCAGGCTGTGCCAAGACTCCTACCGAGATGAACCCTGGGCTGTGTGCTCCAGGCAGATGGACAGTGAGCTTGGGAGGTGCAGGAGGCTTGCAGGGCACAGAGATGGGTGAAGAAGCCTAACGGCTAACAGGGAGCACAGGAGAAGCCAGGACGCTCGCAGTCAGCACATAACCCAGAGCTGACCAGTGGTGAGTGATGCTTAAGTGGAAAGCGAGGACATGAGCTTCAGACTTTACTGTGGCAAAGGTGTGTGTCAAAACTTTAAGAAAAGAAATAAATTGCAAATCTTCCAAGTAAATACCAGGCAAAAAGAGGAATTTACAAAACCTTGCCCATCATGAAAAGGCAGAAAACGGGAGGGGGCCTCTGCAGGGACTGCAAACTGTGAGCAGGCAGGGAAGGTGAACATGCAGACTCGACCAGTGAAAGGAGATTGCGATTTGATTTCCTTGCGGCGTGCGACGTGTAAGAGAGACGTCCCGCTCACGGTGGCACAGAAGGGCCGGAAGCGGGGTGTGGAGCCGCGCAGTGGGTGAACACTGGCCACGGGGAGGCTGAGCTCTGGGGTCCCTCGGGCTGGGGCTGTGGGTGCCGAGACTGGGTGCAGCGCACACGACCGGCCCAGCGGGCGAAGGCCTGGTGGGGCGGCTGGCGCCTGCCCCCAGCCCCGCAGTCCCTGCAGACAGCGGGGTGTGTGTCCCACAAAACCCACGTCTGTGGCCACAGTGAGTAGAACTGGTTAGGAACAACAAAAAGCACAGCTCTGAGGGGAAACTTGAAAACATCTCTGAGTAACTTACGGGTGGAAGAAGTCTTTGTAGTTCCTGGATAACGGATGTCCCACATACTTGTGGTCATCGACCTGAGACCACAGCTTGAAAACCCAGGAAAAAGAGCAGGATAAACCTCACAGAAATAAAGGGAAGTAAGTGACAAAAGAAAAACAGAAGCAAGGGATTTTTAAGAAGAATCAACAGAGGCGTCCAACCAAACAAACAGGCTGTGTGCACGTGACTGATCCAAGTTGATGAACACCTGGCAAGATTAATTAAAAAGACAAAACCAGTATCATGAAGGGTAAAGAGTACATACCCGCAGCCACGCAGTCCTGGAACATAACACATTACGGGTGACTTCGTGTCCCTCGGCTGAAAACTTAGAAGACAGCCCCCTAGAGAATGACCGGGTGAGAAATACGGCATCTGTGCCCCCAGGCCCAGACCTGCCAGGCGCTCAGTGCCAGCCAGAGAGACGCTGCCCCAGCCTGGCCTGTGGTCTCCAGAGCACGTCCCTGCAGGCTGCCCTGTGTCCCTCCCCAGAGGTCCAGCTGCCCACCCACAGCCATCAGCTCCTGACCCACTGGCTCTGCCGAGCTCCCTAGCTCTCTGGAAGTCTTAGGCCAAGCCCCTGCCTTCTCTGCAGGCGGCAGGAAGCCCACTCCTCTGAGGCACCTTGGGACCTTGCCCTGTAGACATGTCCCCATCTTGTCCCCAGCCCAACCTGTCGTCCTGGGCGTGTGTGTGAGCACGCCTCTCCTAAATAGCGGCTGGGCAGCAAAGTAGAATCCAGGCTTCCTGCCGTCACCCCACGTGTGGTCATGAGGAACCCTGCGTCCTGCACCCAAGACGCCAGGGCTGCGGGAAAGTAGGTTAAGGGCAGACATGGGACACGCGGGGCTGTGGAGGTGAGCTCACAGCCCTGCCTGCCCCAGAGGCTGCCGTCCTGAGTGCGGCCTCCCAGGTGTCCATCAGCTGCCCTGGGGACCTGCGAGAGGGCAGGGCTGCCCGCGCTCCAGCCTGTGTCCGCTGCCTCTTTCCCCAGGGCTCCCTGCTCACGGGCATAGAGGCACGCGTGTGCAGGTGGTGTGCGTACATGCGCGCGGGGGCGGGAGTCTGCTTTTCGCTCTGACTGTTTGCCTGACCTGTGCGCTCTCCCAGTGAAGATCGTGATCCGCGGGGACAGGAACACAGGCAAGACAGCGCTGTGGCATCGGCTGCAGGGCAAGAAGTTCGTGGAGGAGTACATCCCCACGCAGGAGATCCAGGTCACCAGCATCCACTGGAGCTACAAAAGTGAGGGCGCGCGGCCGGCTGCGAGGGGCTCTCCTGGGACCCCCAGCCTGGGGTCGGGTGGGTGCGGCCTGCCAGAAGGAGGGGCACTCTCCTCCTGTAACCCCCCTGCCAGCCTGGGGTCGGGCAGGCTCGGCCTGCGGGGAAGTGGGGGGCTCTCCCGTCACCCCCAGCCTGGGGTCAGGCAGGCTCGGCCTGCGGGGAAGTGGGGGGCTCTCCCGTACCCCCAGCCTGGGGTCGGGCGGTCACAGCCTGCGGGGAGGGGGGGCTCTCCCATCACCGCCAGCCTGGGGTCAGCCCTAGGACGCCACACACACTGCTTTGGGGTTGCCCTGAAGTCCCTGCTCCTGAAGGAGACTTGCCCACTTGGGGATTAGTGCCAGGGCTGGACCCTGGCTCTCAGGGGGCAGACCGTCCGGGCCGGGCCGGTTCCAGCCGCAGCTTGCACTAGCCTCAGCAGACAGGCGCCTCGGTCCTCAGAGCCCAGGTCTCAGCGGCCCTTGTGACGCCCCACCCCCACAGGGTCCTGGGAGGGGTTTGCTGGCAGGATCACCTGGTGGGCAGAGCACGCCTGGCAGCCACCCAGGCATAACCAAGATGGCAGCCCCCCCCCCCTCGTGGGGGTCGGTGACCGCTGGGACCCTGCGGGGAGCAGAGGAGCCGCTCTGCGTGCTCAGGAGTCATGACAGTAAAAGGCCTTTGAGCCATTTTAAACATTCCTCGTCATTGAAAAACCAAGCCCTGTGAGCCGACAGCAGGACACGCGGGCCTGCTGACTCCCTCCCGGCGACCGCCAGGCCGCGGTCCAGGGCAGCCACGTGGGCGCAGTGCCGCCCTGCCCCCGGCTGCACCGGGGCCCCACCCCCAGGGTGCCCCTTCTCGGCTTGGGGTGAAGGCTCTGTCCCTCCTCTGGGTGGCACGCGTGTCTCTCCCCTTTCCCCATGGGATCTTGGGGAGGTGAGTAGCCCCCCCGACCGCCTGGGGACGTGCCCCAGACCTCACCCCAGGCTGGCGACCCCTAGACACTGCTGCCAAAGAGCAGCTGTGGAATCGCTGGGACCAGGCCTTCCCGCAGCAGCTGGGGGTGCGGGGCACTGGCTGGGCGCGAGCCTGCCCCAGGGGTGCTTTTAGGACCCGGGGGTCCTGTCACCTGAGCACACATCCAGATTGCTGCCCGCCTTCCAGGGAAGGAGCATCCCCAGTGCTCACCTGCCCCGTGCAGGAGCCCTGGGGGCGGCGCCCGGGGGACCATGAACATCTGCGCGGCCCTGGAGGCCCGTCTCTGAGCCGCAGGTTGACACTGGGTGCTGATCCTACTGTTTCCCCATTTCAGCCACTGACGACATCGTGAAAGTTGAAGTCTGGGATGTAGTTGACAAAGGTGAGTCGCGTCCGTCGTGAGCCTGCTTTTTCTCTTTCAGGCTCTTCACCCTGCTGCTGAGAACAGCTATGCTCCCTCCCTCTGAGTGGCTCCTGGGCAGGCGCGCTGGCCGAAGGCCGGGCTCCGTGCCCGCCATGATGTCGGCTCCTGGGTCTGCGGGGAGGGGCGAGCGCCCAGTGCTGTCCAGTGGGGTGCCGTGACCTCCGCTGCCCCGCGGGCGTGAGGCCCCTGCTGGGGGCCGGGGGCACAGGGAGGGGCCCCCCGCTCACGCCGTCTCGGGCACAGCACTTCCACCCCGTGACTGTGTCCGTCTTTCCTTAAGGAAAATGCAAGAAGCGAGGCGACGGCTTGAAGATGGAGAACGACCCCCAGGAGGTGAGCTGGTCCATTCCACGTGGCCCGACTTCAGGGGCGGTCATGAGCAGGCGTCTGCGCTTCAGCCCTTCTGCCCGCCGGGCCCGGCCTTCCTGAGGACTGCATCTGCTGGCGCTGGAGGGACCCAGCGGGCTCTCCTGTGCAGCCTGGGGTCGCGTGGGCTGGCAGACTGACCTGAGCTGCAGCTCACGTCCGTGACCCCCACCGGGCCCCACTTGAGGCTGCAGTGACCTGGGGGGTGTTCAGGTGGAGAGCTCACACTTCACTCCTGGCACAGAGGCCCCGGCCTGTGAAGGCACAGGCGTGCCTGCGGGTGTGGCCAGGCATGCGTGGGCCGCCTGTGGCTCCATGAGGACCCCCTCGACTGGCAGGCCTCCTGACCTATGACGGCCTCTGCCAGCTTCGAGGGCCTTCAGTTCACATCCTCCTGGCCACGCACGGCCTCCTGACAGCGGGCCAGAAGGTTCCGTAACCGCCGGCCCAGGTCCCTGACCTTCATGGGCATGTTGCACTGCCGCCAGCACCACAAGCCTCCCTGGTGTGGATTCTGGAAGGTTCTCTGGGGCTGCGTCCTCAGGTCTGGGATGCAGTTGTGCTCACTAGTCCCTGTGGTGGGGCCTCTGTGAGCCCTGCGTGCAGGACGCTGCCAGCAGGCAGTGCGGGGACCCTCACCTGCGGGCAGGCTCCGTGTGGCCACGCCAGTTAGCCTCGCGTTGGCTTTTTTTTCCCCCAAAACAAAAAGAGCAAATGTCGTTTCAGTTTAAAAGACGTATTCAGCCTCCTCCAGGAAGCGGGTGCGCACATGTGGGTCATGGCCCATCTCTGAGGTTCGGTTCCCTGTCCGCAGGCGGAGTCTGAGATGGCCCTGGACGCCGAGTTCCTGGACGTGTACAAGAACTGCAACGGGGTGGTCATGATGTTTGACATCACCAAGCAGTGGTAAGGACGCTGGCCTGCGAGGGCGCTGTGACTCCCGGGACCGCCCAGCGCTGCTCCAGGGCCGGCCTTGGGCTGGGAGCGCCCTGGCCACTCAGCCTCGTGGAGCTGCCGACCTGGGGGCCTTGGCACTCCAGAGTCTGGAAGTGGGCCGGGGGGGTCCTCTGACGCGGCGCTCACGGCCTCCTCGGGTGGAGGCTCAGGCAGGCCTCTCCCCACATGTGCCCCCGAGGACCTTCAACTACATCCTGCGGGAGCTGCCCAAGGTGCCGACCCACGTGCCCGTGTGCGTGCTGGGGAACTACCGCGACATGGGCGAGCACCGCGTCATCCTGCCCGGTGACGTGCGCGACGTCCTCGACCACCTGGACAGGTGGGCCCACGCCTGCCCCCAGACACACCCGCCCCCTGGATGCACCTGTGCCCCCCCAGCACACGCCTGTCACCCCTGGATGTGCGAGCGACACCCCCTCCCCCCTCCACGCGCCCGTGCCCCTGGACACGCCTGCTGCACCGCCCCTGCCCGAACCCCGGCCACCCCTCCAGCTGCAGGGCCCCAGGCCCTCCTGGAGACAGACTTGGGTGGGGTCAGGACCAAGCAGCCCCAGGGTGCAGCAGGAATGTTGCCCCCCGCCCTGGGGAGCATGGGTGGGATGGGCAGTGAGGTCCTGCAGGGACAGACGGCTGCAGTGGCCTGGTCTGGGCGTCCACCGGAGGGCTCCCCGCTTAGCAAAGCTGTCTGAACCTAATGTCTCCATCTGGGACAGTGGGCCCATCACCTGCTGGTCGACCCAGCGCCCCGGGGCGCTGCCCCCAGGACGGCTTGGCCTGGGTGCATCCTCAGCCCAGAGGGCCTGCCCGAGCTGCCTCAGTCTCTCCTGTCTTTGCTCTTTTGTGAACAGGCCCCCGGGATCCTCTTACTTTCGCTACGCCGAGTCCTCCATGAAGAACAGCTTCGGCCTCAAGTACCTGCACAGGTTCTTCAACATCCCCTTCCTGCAGCTTCAGGTGAGCGCCGCCGGCAGGGGCAGGGCTTGGAGCCACCAGTCGGGGTGCCCGAGGCTGGTCGGGGAGCTGGACCGTTCTGGAACCACAGGCCCAGCTGTGGGGCCCCCATGTGTCCGCGTGGGTGCTTCTCAGCGCCATGGCCTGCGGCAGCCACCAGCCCTCATGGCCGCCCCGCTGTCCCCGCCGTGGGCCTGGGCACTCTGCCGACAGCTGCAGGGGCTGAGAAGCCCATGCCTTCCACCACCTGGCTGGCTGCCCTCCCTGGAGTCTCGCTCGCCCTTTTGTTGGGGGATGCGCTTAGGTTTACAGAAAAAGCAGAGGCTTCCTGTGCCCTGGCTCAGCTCGCCCCCGCCCGCCCCCCTAGCCCCACACGTCGCGGTCGCAGCTTTGCAGCCTGCAGTGGCCCCTGAGACGTGTCTGGTTCGGGGTCTGACCTTAGACCAGTGGTGGGCTTTCAAGGCGAGCCCCCGGAGGTGACAGCCCTCCTGGTCACCGAGCGCAGATCCACATCACCCCACGGTTCGTCCCTGGGATGCAGGCCTGTGGCTCCTGCCGCCAGGCCTCTCGCTTCCTCTGAAAGGGCGCAGAGCTCACCAGTGAGAGCGGCCATCTTTCCTCTCCTCTCGCCCTCTGAAGAGACGGGGCCCGTGAAGGCCAGGAGCGGGCACTCACCCTTCACCTGCCCTTTCCCTGGGGACCCTGGGGGTTGATCTGCATCACCCTGAGGGGTGCCTTGAGCTTCCTGTCGGAGCACAACATGCACACAGTCGCAGGAAAACACCCCCAGCGTGGACCGAAGGGGGGTGGTGGGCGGCGTGGAAGGCGGAAGCCGTCCTGACGCGGAGCATGCGTCTCAGCAAGTGCTGGAGCTTCTCGAACCTCAGGGCACCTGTGTGGATGGGGCGCTGTCTCGGGTGCTTCGGGCACGTTGCGACCTCTGCCCCTGGAGCCCCACGGAGCCACCGAGGCATCTCACTGGTCCCTGGGTGCGGCCCTGCGGGCTCCCAGCTCCGCGATGACGTTGTCTATTGGGGGCCGCCAGGCTGAGGGGCGATCACCCTGGGACGGCCCCGGCTTAGCCTCCTGCTTCCTGTTTGCAGAGGGAGACACTGCTGCGGCAGCTGGAGACGAACCAGCTGGACATCGATGCCACGCTGGAGGAGCTGTCCGTGCAGCAGGAGACCGAGGACCAGAACTATGACATGTACGCGTCGGCCGGGCCGCGCTTGCGCTCAGACCCACGGGCAGGCTCTGCAGGAAGGCGGGTGCACGCTGGGCCAGGCCGTGCCCCAGCCCAGCTCTGTGCTTAGTGGGCCATGCGTAGAAGTGTCCTCGTGAGGAGCTGCTGCTCAGAAAAACTGAGTCACGTCAGCTCTGAGTTGGTCCAGGCCCTGGGCCTTGGTGCAGGCAGGCCTCAGCCCTTCCTGGGAAGCAGACGAGACAACGGCTCTTCCCCAGCCTCCCTGGGATGGGAGGTCGGGCTCGCGGGCTCTGCCACCCCGCCCATCGAGCACTTCCAGCCGGACCTGCCTCGGTGGGTGTGATGGGCGCCTGGAGTGGCCGTCTGTCTCGGGGGCGAGGGGGTTCGGGCCTGGTGCGGCTGTGGACACCAGCCGCCGGGCCCCCACTCTGTCCAGAGCGGCCCAGGGCGCCGCTGACCGGCCCCGCGTCCACCCCAGGCCCCCGCACGCCTGGTGGCCCTGTTTGCCAGCCGAGGCCCCGTCCCCGATTTGACGTCAGCTTCCCAGCTGACACCCGTGGAGATAGCTCCTTGCCCCTGGGAAGGCGCAGGGGGGCTGGAGCTCCCTGGGCAGGGAGCCCCGCAGCCCCTCCCCAAACCTCCTGACTCCTGATAGCAGAGGCGAGGTGTTGTCCAAGCGCATCCAGCGGGATGGCTGACCTGTGGGGAGCAGTCCTGGCAGGCACGCCTTTGACCCGCGACGGGGCACGTCCTGGGCGCCCAGGGCACGTGGCAGCCCTGTCTGCCTGAGGATCAGGGCTAGCTCCCAGGGTGGGCACAGTTCTCGGGGAAGGCCTGGCCCCAAACTCCCCCCAACCATGCTTCCTGTGTTCTGCCGGGTGTCCTGGGGGCGGGGCAGCTGCTGTCCTGCCTGTGCTTACAGCTGAGCTCCGATGGGACCCTCATGTCTCCTCAACCCCCCCCACCCCAGGGGCCTCAGGGAGGGGCTTTGGGGCCTCCCTGGAGGCAGATCCAGCTACTGGTTCTGACACGGAGAGGGGGGCAGCAGGGGTCATCGGAGTGGGGGTGTTTTCACCCACCCTGTCAGGCTGGCCTTGCTGTGGACGCGCCGCCGCCCCAAAGGCTGACCAGCTCCTGCCAGGTCTCCTCCAACTGAACTCGGGCATCAGGTTCCCTGGGGAGGTGGCAGCTGGAGCCCCCCGTGGGGCCCGTGCCCCGCCAGCCCCCAGGACGCAGCAGCTCCCACTCCAGCCCCTGCCAAGACCCCGTAGGCTGCCTGCCCCACCGCGTCTCCACACACCCACCTAGAGGCGAGGACGTCGGCTCTGCGCTCCACACCTTCTGTTTGAAAGCCCGGTCCCGAGAGGAAGGGCCTGCTCAGGCTTCCGAGCCGCCGGCGTCCTCAGCCAGGGCGAGGTGGTGCCCAGGACCCCGGGGCAGAGACCCTGTCACCATCAGCACAGCAGCTCCAGGGACTTCACGCGGGGAGGGCCGTTTCCCTGCACAGGGCAGGTGGCACTCTCACCTCCCGTTCCTGCAGCTTCCTGGAGATGATGGAGGCGCGCAGCCGTGGCCACGCGTCCCCGCTGACCACCAACGGACAGAGCCCGTCCTCCGGCTCCCAGTCCCCCGTGGTGCCTCCGAGCGCAGTGTCCACGGGCAGCTCCAGCCCTAGCACGCCCCAGCCGGCTCCGCAACCGCCCCTCCAGGCGCCCCCGGCGCCCCCTGCCCCCGCCGAGGCCCCGCCCCCGCCGGCCGCACCTCCCCGACGCGGCATCATCGCTCGGCTGTTCGGGGCAGCGCCAGCAACCGAGTCGGCCCCCCCACCCCCAGGTAGGCCCCACCCCCGGGGAGGCCCAGAGGCGGGCCCAAGCTTCCAGACGGGAGAAGCCCTGTGTGTCTCCCTGGCCCTGGGAGGGACAGGGTTCCCCGTCCTGGGCAGGGAGCCCCGCAGCCCGGCCCCACCATCCCACTCATGGTCCAGCCCCGGGGGGGATCACAGCACGAGCTGGTGCCTGCTGTCCCCAGAGCCAGCCCCAGCTACAGAGGCCCCAGCAAAAGTCCAGAACGTGGAGGACTTCGTTCCTGAAGACAGCCTGGACCGCAGCTTCCTGGAGGACACAGCCCCCGCCAAGGATGAGAAGAGACTGGGAGCCAGGGGCCCCCCGGACAGCGACAGGTGAGGGCAGGGCCCGGAGGCAGCGGGGGCCGTCCTCAGCCTGGCCCTCGGCCCATCGGGCGTGGACTCCAGGGACACACACCCGTCTACACTGGGCGCTGGGATAGAGCAGGGTTGCGCAGAGGAGGAAGGGAGCGCGGCTTCAGGCCACAGCCTGACTTCTCCAGCTTGCGACTCGGCAGGCATCCGCCCCCTGCCTGACCCTGGGATGGCGCTGCTTGAGAGTGCGGGCTGGGCCTGGTGCACGGAGCCCAGGGCCAAAGAGCCGCTGTGCACTTCTCCCGGTGGTGGGGCGGGCGCGCAGGGGAGGCTCGGCACACTCTTCCAGTGCCCTGTCCCTTTCAGACCCGCCCCCCAGCTCTGCCTCCTCACACACGTGGCGGCCGCCCCCACAGAACCACCCCCAGGCTGCCCTGGCAGCCGGTGCCCCGCGGCTGCATCCACGCAGCGCGGAGCAGCCCCAAAGGCCCAAGCCTGGAGGCCAGAGCGGGCGCTGTGTGCCCTCCTAGTGACCTCTGGCTGCCTGCCCTCCCTGCAGCGATGGGGAGACCCCGGCAG
Organism: Cervus canadensis; assembly: GCF_019320065.1. Taxonomy (NCBI): domain Eukaryota; kingdom Metazoa; phylum Chordata; class Mammalia; order Artiodactyla; family Cervidae; genus Cervus; species Cervus canadensis. The sequence continues at coordinate 101,169,898 of NC_057390.1, read as the reverse complement.
GGAACCCGATGGTGGCAGGTTTCCAGGACGACGTGGACCTTGAAGATAAGCCTCCCAGCAGGCCCCTGCCACCCACGGGCCGCGCCCCCAGCGAGGACATCACTCTGTCCAGCGAGGAGGAGGCAGAGGAAGGGGCAGGGCACCCCAAGGCCGCAGTGCTAGCACCCCAGAAGTGCCCTGAGCCAGAGACCAGACGGTGTGTGGGGGCGGAAGGGAAGAGCTGTGGGGGCACGGCGGGGCGGGGGGGGGGGGGGGGGGGGGGGGGGGGGGGGGGGGGAGGCAGGAAGCCGCCTGGGCTCCATGACGCTCCTCGGGGTCCTCAGGTCCTCCACCAGGGCTGCGGGGCCGCCCCGGGACGCGGCTCCCCGGAAGGCAGAGCCCCGCCGGCCGGGCGGCACCAAGGCCCGCCCGGAGGGACCTTCTCGCGGGCTGGAGGAGGGCACGGACCAGCCAGCGTCATCAGAGAGCGACACGGAGGGGCCCATCGCCGCCCAGATGCTGTCCTTTGTCATGGACGACCCAGACTTTGAGAGCGACTCAGACGCTCAGCGGAGAGCGGTGAGGACCAGCCTGGCGCCCACGCTGCCTGCAAGCCCAGGGCAGCTGGGGGGCCCGGTCAAGCCAGCTGGGGCCTGCAGGGCAGCTCCATGGGGTGCCGTGTACGCCAGGCCCGGCTGACCCTGCTCTGGGGTCGGCTGGGGGGGGCGGGGGGGAGTGCTGCCGCCTCGCAGCTGCCACACGCAGGCTGTCTTCACTGGGCGGGGGGGCCCTGGCCCAGGGCGAGGGGTCACGTGACAGCTGAGGTGGGAGGGCCGGCTTCTGCAGCTGACCCGCCTACTGCCTTTCCAGGGCGAGTTCCCTGTGCGAGAGGACCTGTCCGACCTGACTGATGAGGAAGCTGGCCCCGTGCAGCCCCCTGCGCCCCCCAAGCCCCTGGCCCCCTCCTTCAGACTGAAGGATGACTCCGACCTCTTTGGGCTGGGGCTGGAAGAGCCAGGCCGCAAGGACAGCAGCGAGGAAGGTAGCTGCCTCGGTGCGCCCACCCCCTCCTGCCAGGCACCAGCTGACCTCGCCCTGGCCCTGAACCCGGGGCTCCAGAGCAGGGGCGAGGGGGCCACAGACAGGCCACCGCGGGGCCGGAAGCCCTGTCCTCAGCCCTGCCGACTGTTCTCTGACCACTCCCAGTTCCCCAGGCTCCTGACATGCGGCCACATAGGAGGTCTCTGCTGGCGTGGGCAGTGGGCGGGAGTGCTTCCGAGCCCTCGGCAGAGAGAGGGCCTGGTCTCTGGGCCTGGCGGGGGACCCACGGCCTCTGGCTCGCCAGGTCCTGGCATCATCCTAGCCTCCTCTGGGCCGCTGGAGCCTAGAAGCTCATCTGGGGCCTCCCTGGGCCTTCCGCGTCCCCGGAGTGGAGAGGAAAGGACGCCTGTCTGCAGGAGCAGCCTGGGCCCCACCCAGACCCAGGGCAGAGGCGGAAGGGCTGGGTGCTGGCTCACGCTGGGGACCCGGGGACCCTGGCTCAGACAGGACCTGCGCACCCCCGGCTTAACCCAGGCTGCCCTCCCCTGCCAGGCCTGGCAGCCCAGGGTGGGCCCGGCCTCGGGCCGGGGTGCTAACGCCGCCTCTCCTCTGCAGATAAGAAGGGCAGGCCCCCCGCGAAGGAGAAGAAGAAGAAGAAGAAGAAGGGCAAAGAGGTACCCGTGCCCCAAGCCCCCGGGCGCCCTGGGGCGGCCCTGCCTGCCGCCGCGCTGACCGCGCTCTGCCCCTGCAGGAAGAAGACAAGGCGGCAAAGAAGAGGAGCAAGCATAAGAGGAGCCGGGAGCGAGCGGACGACAAGGGCAGGGACGAGCGGCGGCGGCGGCCCCGGGGCCCGCAGAGGACGGCCCTGGACGAGCTGGAGGCCTTCCTGGGCGGCGGGGCGCCTGGCGGACCCCTCCGCGGCGGCGGCGACTACGAGGCGCTCTAGGCCCCGCCCCGCCGACCGCGGGCGCCCCGTGCGCTGGGGGCTGGGCCTGCCCTACAGGGAGGGGCGGCGGGCAGCCGGCCCCCCGCGCTTCTCAGGGATGGGACAGGCCAAGGAGGCCCGTGAGGCTGTTTACAGGGGGGGTGCGTCCCCGCCGGCCCCTGCTCGCCCCCGGCCCGCCGCACGCGCTCACCTGGCCTGCTGCATGCGGGCCGTCCCCGCTTCCCACTGCAGCTCGGCCAGCGCTGCAGGCCTCCGTCCCCAGACTCCGGGACCGGGACCCCCGCGCGCCGAGGCCAGGCAGTGTTGGCGCCTCTGCGGGGGCGGCTCTTCCCAGGCACGGCGTCCGGCTTTGCACCTGAGCTCGGGCATGCGCGGGCCGAGCAGGAGGTCCTCAACACTCGTGTCCTTCACTGTCCTTCCGCACCACGTGGACCATAAAGCTCTCCTGTTTTACTGCGCGTCTGTGTGTGCTGCTCCTGCCGGGGGGCCCTGCCCAGGTCCGCGTGGGTGGGCAGGAAGGTCCCGAGCTCCCTGCCTACAGGCCTTGGGGCCCTTCCCCCCGCCAGGTGACTGCTCTCGGGGTAGGAAGCCTCGGGCAGGCCCAGCCCCACTCGCGCCGTGCCCCGTGCAGGCGGGCCAGCGCAGCCGCCCTGAGGGCACCTGTGCAGCCCTGCTCCCACCTGGCACTGACCTCAGCCCTGCAGGCCCCTCCAGCCGTCAGCAAGGCCCTGGCGCACCCACCACCCACAGTTGCCCGAGTACTGTCCCCTCTGAGGGCATACAGACTGCCTTCTAAGGCCAAAGAGGGGCTGGTGGGCAGGCTGCCCTCGCCCCAATTCTGGTGCCTAGAGAGCTCCACACCCAGGACGCAGATGGCCAGCGATGACTGGGTGGGGGCTGGGCACCACACCGACCTGTAAGGGCGCTCTGTAGCCCAGCTGGTGAGGCTGGCTATCCTCGTAGTGCCCACTAGCGTCAGGACCAAACTGACCTGGAACTTGCCCCAGAGCCCCTCAGCTCACAGGCCCGGAACGTGGCCGACCCCGCCCCTTGGGAGCCGCAGGCGCCAGCGCCCTGCCCATCTGCCAGGCTGAACTGTTTACTGGCTCAGCCCCGTGTGAGGGGCTGGAAGGAGGTGTCACCATGCAGTTCAGGGGTGTGCACACCCGATCAGGGCAATGGGGCTCCACCTGCCGGACACGGGGGGCAGAGGAGCCTGTCCTCCCGGGGAGGCCTTTACAAGGACAGGCATGCAGCACAAGAGGCCAGCAGGGCGTGGGGCTGCCCATCTGCTCCTGCCTAGGCCGGCCGCAGGCGTGAATTCCGGGAGCTGTCCGCAGCGCGGCTGGGACTTGGGCCGCCTCCAAGGCCGGCCAGGATGCCAGCTGCCCTCCAGCAGGTGTCTGGAAGGTGGGGGCGGGCAGGATGGGCCAGGTGCTCCCCGGCCCTAGGTCTCGCTGGACCCCAGGCCTGTACCTGAGGGCGCAGAGAGCCCCTCACCGCGCGCCCAGCTTGACCCCAAGCAGGAGCGAGCGCGCCACGCAGGTCCCCGGCCCACCGCGCGGTCCCTTTAAGTGCAGTCCCGCCGGCCGCCATCGGGGGCAGCACCGAGCGGCCCGGCAGCCTTGCGCCGCTGCCTCGAAGCTTCTGCCGGTGCCGGGGCCGCGGCGGCGCGGGGGACGGCGGAGCGCGCTCGGGCCTGCGCAGACCGCCGGGCGCGGTGCCGGAGCACCGCCCAGGTAAGGGGTCCAGGCCGCTGCCCCGCGGATCTTCCGTGAGTGCGGCGTCCACGAGGACGGGGACGCTGCGCCCTCGGTGGACGGCGGTCCCCACCCCCGGGGGCTCGGGGCTGGGCCGGGCTGCGCGCCGGGGAGGGCCACCTGCCGGGCTCCTTAGGCCTGGGACCCCGGCGGGGGAGGACCGTCACATCCCCAAGGGAAGGGGTGTCGCCCAGTCTGGTTCCTCGGGGCCGCGGCAGCGCCAAGGCCGGGCTGTCACCTCCCTGGGGCGGAGCCTCATACCCTGTCATTCAGCCCCCAGTCCTGGCCTGGCTTCAGGGTGGGAGGGGGTGGGAGGGGGATGGGCCTGCAAACCAGGGACAGGTGAGGGGGAACTGAGGCTGAGAGGGGGACAAGCACTGGGCCTGGGTGGCCCTGACCCAGGGGGGCAGCTCTGCTGGCAGGAAAGCCCTGGCACACCAGGGACAGAGGGTCAGCCAGACCAGAGGTCCTGCCAGGTGAGCGCCCAGCTCCCCGCTTTTCCGAGCTCACCTTGGAGCATGCTCCCCCAGCCTGTGAGGCGGTGGAGACCCTGTACCACTGTCTGAGCCACCTCCCCTCCACCACCAGCCTGTGCAGGCTCTGGGCACCCAGAGAAGCCGGTGGCCCAAGTCTGAACGTGGGCCTGGTACAGAGGGGTGGACCCCAGCTCAGCCTGCATGCGGGGGCATGGAACCTCAGGTTTCCATGGAGCTCTCCCGTGATGCTGTGGGGAGGGCCTGCCTGAGAATAGCGGGTGGCAGGGGCTCGATCCACCCACTGCCCTGCCTCCCCTGCTGGCAGCCTCCTGGCCTGCTGTGCCGCTCAGGGACCTGGGGGCAGCCTTGAGCTCCTTGAGCTCACACACCCCCACGTGGTCCGGCAGCCAGGGCCTGGTTTCCGGCTGCCTTGCACTCGCTGCAAAGATGGGGGGTCACTCTCCCGGACCTGTCATGACAGCCCCAAAGAGCTTGGTGGGTTTCAACCACCCCAAAAAGGGGGAGAGTCAGAGGCGGTTCCTGCAAAGCAAAGGGAGCTTTGGGGCCCAGGTATGATCTCCGGAAGCACTGCTGCGGCCAGAGCCACACGGAGACAGAGGGCAGGGCAGCAAGCCTGTGAGCCTCCGTGCCACGCCTGGGCCTGACGGGGCCACTTCAGAGCCCACAGGGGCCTCTGCGCTGGGCCTTGACACAGCGCTGGAGGACGGCTGCATGTCCAGCCCTGCCAGTTGGGGGGGCGGGGGGGGTGCAGGAGGCTGGTTAAGGTTGCTTAAGGCTGGGGCCAGGGGCTTCAGACTGCAGTGGGGGGGAGTGAGGGGGCTTGCTCTGCACTAGGCGTTAGGAGGGGGCTTCATCACCTGCTTTATAGGAGCTGGCACCTTAAAGCAGTCTGTGAAGGCCCCCAGTGAGCACACAGTTGTTCCAACTGTGGGCACTAGTAGGGTGGTCCTGGGGTCACTCTCCCTACCCCACTACTGGCCTGTCCCCGAAAAAGGGGTCTACCCCAGCCTGCCAGTGGTCACTAGTGAGCAGAGGCGTTCGGGGACCGCTGCGATGACATCCCCTTTCTGGTAACCACCTCCTCCCAGCAGAAAGTGGCCCAGAAAGGATGATCTGGAGGAGGGGGCAGGACCCGAGTGGCTGGACAGCTGGGCTTCCCCTGCAGGTGCCTCTGACGCCGGCATGGAACACGTGCCTGTGGCCGCAGGCCTTGGCTGCCTCCCGGGCTGTGCCCCAGGTAAGCCGGGCCAGCGCTGGGGGTTAGCGGGGCCTGGGCTGCAGAGGGGCCGCCCTGACCCGCGTCTCCCCTCAGGGCGAAAGCCCCGAAAGGCCGAGTGAGCTGACGCCTGGAGACTTCTTTTAAGATGACCCGCACCGACCCACCGGACCTGCTGGTGTCGACCGTGTACCAGGACATCAAGGTGGCGGCCCCGGGGCCCGTGTCGAGGCCCCCACCATGTGAGCGCCCCATGGCCCGGCCTGCGGCGCCCGCGCATTTCAACAAGCGCCACTGTCGAAGCTTCGATTTCCTGGAGGCGCTGGACGGGGTGACCATGGAGGCCCGCCAGGAGGCGCCGCCCCCGGAGCCCGCCGCGCCGCGTGCCCGATCCCGCGACGGCGAGACCCGGCGCCGCGCCCGCTCCAAGAGCGCCCCCCGCGCGCCCCCGAGCCTGGCGCCCGCGCCCGCCTCACCACCCGTGCTGCCGCGCCGAGGCCGAGAAGCGCAGCGAGCGGCGCGGGCCGATGCGTCGCCCCGCCGGGAGGCCGCGTACCCCGCGCTGCGCGCGCTCGCCAACGAGCTGCACCCCATCAAGCTACAGCCGCAGCGGGGCGGCCCCGGCCGCATCGCGCCCCTCTGCGCTGCAACCAACCGCTGCGCGCCAGTCGAGCCATCCGCGGGGCCCGCCCCCCACGTCCGCTGCCGCCTGGACATCAAGCCGGACGAAGCGGTGCTGCAGCACGCCGCCCGGAGCTCGCGGCCCTGCGGGCCCCCCGAGACCGCGCCCTGGCCCCGCGCCGCCCCGCAGCTGCACGGCCTCACGGTGCCCGGGCCTCGCCACGTGGCCCTCTCGCGTACCCCCACCCCCAGTGACTCGTACTGCACCGACCCCCGGGCGCTGTACTGCGACGGGCCGCTCCCCGGGCCCCGGGACTACGCCGAGCGCCGGAGTGTGCCCTTCACCACCCCGCCGGGGCCCACCCAGTTTTTCTACACGGAGGAACCCGAGAGCCACCCTGGGGGCTTCATGGCCAGCCCAGGGCCGCCCTTCGACGGCTACTATCCCAGGCCCTTTCTGCCCGAAGAGCCCCCGGGGCCCAGTCCAAGACGGGGGAGCGGCTACTACGCGGGGGAAGTTCGCACCTTCCCGGTCCAGGAACCACCCTCCCGCTCCTACTACGGGGAGGCCCCCCGCGCCTACGGCCCGCCCTGCGGCCCACGTTATGCCCCCGAGGAGCCTCGAGCCCGCCCCGCCGCCCGCGCGTTTTACACTGAGGACTTTGGGCGGTACCGCAATCGAGAAGCCCTGACGCGGACTTATCCACACCCGCGAGGCAGCCCAGCCTGGGGAGACTGGGGGCCGCGGCCTTACCGCACGCTGCAGGTGGCGCCCCCGCCGGACCCTGGCCCGCTGCTCGCCTCCTGGCACGGCGGCACGGGCACCAGTCCACCCCGGCTAGCGACCGACAGCCGCCACTACTCGCGCTCCTGGGACAACATCCTGGCACCAGGGCCACGCCGCGAAGACCCCTTGGGCCGTGGCCGTAGCTATGAGAACCTCCTGGGCCACGAGGCCCGGGAGCCGCGGGGCACGTCCCCCGAAGGCCGGCGCCCGCCCGTCGTCGTGAACCTGTCCACCTCGCCCCGACGCTACGCGGCGCTGTCCTTGTCCGAGACGTCGCTGTCCGAGAAGGGCCGTGTGGGGGAGGGCCCCGGCCGAAACTGGTACGTCACACCGGAGATCACCATCACCGACAACGATCTGCGCGCCGCCGAGCGCCCGGCCGCCAGGAGCTGGGAGATGCCGGGGAGCCGCCCCCGCCAGTCTCAGCCTGCCGCCCCCGACGGCCCCGCCCCTGGCCGCCAGCGCAGCCTCGAACAGCTGGACGAGCTCATCACTGACCTGGTCATCGACTCGCGGTCCCCTGCCGGCCAGGCGCTCGAGCCCGCGTCCGACGGCCTGGGCCGCCAGCTGCGGCGCCTGCTCGACTCGCGGCCCTCGGGGCCCGGGGGCCTGGCTCTGGCGCCGCGCTCGCCACCTGCGTCCGCCGGTAGCGCCGAGGAGCCCGCCGGCCAGGGGCAGGCGGCCGACGCCTCCCCTGAGCCCAGCGCGGACGAGGACGACCTGATGACGTGCTCCAACGCGCGCTGCGGGCGCACGGAGACCATGTTCAACGCCTGCCTCTACTTCAAGTCCTGCCACAGCTGCTACACCTACTACTGCTCGCGCCTGTGCCGCCGCGAGGACTGGGACGCGCACAAGGCGCGCTGCGTGTACGGCCGCGTCGGCAGCGTGTGCCGCCACGTGCTGCAGTTCTGCCGCGATAGCGGCCCGGTGCACCGCGCCTTCTCGCGCATCGCGCGAGTCGGCTTCTTGTCCCGCGGCCGCGGAGTGCTCTTCCTGGGCTTCCCGAGCCCCGGCTCCGCAGACAACTTCCTGCGCTTCGGCCTCGAGGGGCTGCTGCTGTCGCCCACCTACCTGTCGCTGCGCGAGCTGGCCACGCACGCGGCCCCACTGGGCAGCTATGCTCGGGAGCTGGCGGCCGCTGGGCGCCTCTACGAACCAGCCGAGTGCTTCCTGCTTAGCGTGTCGGTGGCTGTGGGCCCCGGTGCCACCCCGCCCGGCGCTCCTGCCAGGCCAGCGCCCGCACCTCGCAGCCCGGGACCCACGGTGCGCAAGTTCGCCAAAGTGGCGCTGGCGGCCGGCAGCCCAGCACGGCCGCCCCCCGCGCGGGGCCGCGAACCTGACATGGAGACATTGATCCTGACGCCGCCGCCCGGCACCGCGGGCCTAGACCAGGACGGCGAGGCGGGCCGGCGAGCACGCGAGGTGGCCTTCATTCACATTCAGCGAGAGCTGCGGCTGCGCGGCGTCTTCCTGCGCCACGAGTTCCCGCGCGTCTACGAGCAGCTCTGCGAGTTTGTCGAAGCCAACCGGCGCTTCACGCCCACCACCATCTACCCCACGGACCGGCGCACCGGCCGCCCCTTCATGTGCATGATCATGGCTGCGTCCGAGCCGCGCGCACTCGACTGGGTGGCCAGTGCGAACCTCTTGGATGACATCATGTGAGCCGCAGGGGAGCGCCCGGCCCCGCCCAGTCCACCCAGGGCCCACCCTGAACCCCCTCAGGTCCACCAAGCCCCACCCAGGGCCCACCCTGAACCCCCTCAGGTCCACCAAGCCCTGCCCAGTCCACCCGGGGCCCACCGTGAACCCCATCAGGTCCACCCAAGCCCCGCCCGGTCCACAAGGCCCCGCCCACATCGCCGCAAGCTCCGCCCCGTCGCGGTCTCCAGAAGCACCGCCTTTCCGCCCCCTTCCGGCGACAACCTTCCCAGTCCCGCCGGGCTCCCTCTCCCCCAGTTCTCCTCGGGTCTCCCTAGAGGCAGGTCCTCGGCCGCTTGGTGCTCCCCGCTGGGAGGCGGGGTGGGTCTGAGGACCAGCCCGCCCTGCCTTTGCGCGGAGGGGTCACTACTGCAGACCCGACCGCGCGTATCCGACTCGTCCGTACCCTGCCCATCTGCAGGGCCTCCCTGGAGCCTCGCCCAGGGCCTCCGCGGCTCGCCGTGGTCCAGGAGCCCGAGTTGACCAAAGCCTAGTCCTGTCCCTTTAAACACACAACCCCCACCCGCTTCCAGTGGTCTGGGATGCACCCTGCTCAGAGGCTTTTCTTCTCCGGAGGACAGACACGCTGATTAGTCTCGGTGTGTCCGCATCCCGAGCACGTCCTGGCCTGGTGGGCAGGCAGGGCCGGCAGGGACCTGCGTGGGGCCCTCGCCCCTACTGGGTCAGACCTCGGTACACTGCCGGTGCTGCCCGCCCTGCCGCAAGGGTTGGGGCAAGCAGCAGTGAACGGGGTACTGGGGGGGGGGGGGGGGCGGGGGGAGTCCTCAACCAAGGCACAAGACACCCAGCCAGAGGGGAGGAGGTCCTGGGCTGGGGAAGCAGAGGGGAGGGGCGCTGGCCAGAGCTCAGACCCGGCAGGGCGTGGGTTGGGCTGCCTGCCCTCACCTGGTCGACAGCCCTAGGTGTGCGCCAGAGCGGCCCTAACCTCAGAGGTAGGCGGGAGCAGGTGCAGAAGCTGGGTGAGCGCGAGCGGCCCAGGAGGCCCTCCAGCTGGGACCCTATCCGTAGCCCTAGTGAGGACCGAGGAGGAGGTTCGTCCCCAGTCTGGAGCAGGGCGGGGAACACGTGGATGACAGCAGGGGCGGGAGCGAGCTACTTCCACAGGGCGGCGGTCCGTCAGGGGCGTCGGGGGCGCAATTGCGCAAACGCCGGCGCTCTAGCTCGCTCTGGCCCCGCCTTGTGGTGCAGGCTGGACGCTTGAGGCTGGCGGCCCGGCTCCGGCCCTCGGGAATGCACGCTCCAGTGTCCGTTATACCCGCTCTCGTCCGGGGCTGTCCGCTGGCCTTGGCCCAAGAGGGCGAGGTCCGGCGCCCGGAAGGGCCCTCCTGAAGCCCCAGGCCCCCGTCAGGGCCAGGTGGTGGAGGCATCGATTCAATTAAATTGTGGGGCCCCCAACCCCCACCTCCGGTCGCGGCCCTCACCCCCGACCGTGCACCCGCGCCCATCTTCCCTCGTTCCTTCTCCTCCACCTGCCTGCGCGCCTGCCTCGGCTCCGCGCATTCCCACCGGCCACGCGCCCCGCTTAGCCCCTCCCGCCTTCGCGGCCTCACAAACCGGCCGCCGCGTCCCCTGCCCAGGGGCCTCCGCCTTCGTCCCCACGCGCCGTCCAGGAAGGACCCTGGACTGGGGTTACTTCCAGAGGGGGAGCGCTTTCGAACCAAGGAAAATATAACTCGAATGTAGCCACTGCTGCCTCGTTTTTTGTTCAGAGTGGGTGCGACGAAGATTTTCGGAGCCGTGGGGGGCGGGCCTTCGGAAACAGGGGTGGGAAACCACTGAACAACGTGGAGTGGGAGACCGGAGAGAGTCGGACACGGTGGGGACGGGGGGCGGGAGACCGTGGGACTCGGTGGGGGCGCGGGGCGGGAGACCGCGGGACTCGGTGGGGGCGCGGGGCGGGAGACCGGGGGACTCGGTGGGGGCGGGGGCCGGGAGACCGCGGGACTCGGTGGGGGCGGGGGCCGGGAGACCGCGGGACTCGGTGGGGGCGCGGGGCGGGAGACCGCGGGACAGCAGGCGGAGTGCCCGGGCGCGAGGCCCTCAGATACGCTGCGGGGACCCGGGGGGAAGCCGAGGGCAGCGCGCGTGATCTGCGGGGTGAGTCAGGGACAGCGCGCGCCCCCTGCGCCTCGTGGGTCGCCCAGCACCGCCCCCAAGAGGGGCCCGTCAGCCGCCCCCGAGCCCCAGGAAGGGGCTTCTCGGTGGGCTGAAAAGAATCCGCACCCACTCCCGGCTCCTCGTTCCCCTTTAAGGGGAACCGGTGCGGTCACCGCGCTGCAAGGAGCTAGGCCTTGATTGGCCCGTCTGTGCCGCCGGTCGGCCGCACGGTTGGCTGAGGCGCTGGGCCCGGACAGCATGCCCCCGCGGGATTGGCCAGCGGCCTCCAGGCCCCGCCCCCCGCGCGGTCCGCGCAGCCCGGGGTCGCGCGGGGCAGGGCCGCGGGCCGCAGGGCGAGCGCGCTCCGGGAACATGGCGGCGGCGGGCCTCGCCCAGATCCCCGACGTGGACATCGACTCCGACGGCGTCTTCAAGTATGTGCTGATTCGAGTCCACGCGGCGCCGCCCTCCGGGACCCCGGCTGGGGAGACCAAAGAGATCGTGCGCGGCTACAAGTGGGCCGAGTACCACGGTGAGGGCGGGGCGGCCGGCTCTGTGGGCTGGCGGGGTGGGGCGGGGCGGGGCGGGGCGGGGCCTCTGGCTCTGTGGGCGGGGGCAGCGGGGCTGGGGCGGGGCCGAGGGCGGGGCGGGGGTAGACCCTGTGCCGGGTTTCCTCGCCGGCTGGCTTGGGTGGCGGGGAGGCATCCAGACTGTCCTGGAGATAAGGGGTTCCGTGGACCGACCCTCCCTCCTAGTCTCAGGGCCCCTACCCAGGCGCACCTCCTCCTCCCTTTTTTCCCGTCCAGAGAGTCTTCTCTCCTGGGGGCGGGGGCTGCTTAGAGCCGGGGGGCCGGAGGTTGGGGGCGGCGGGGGGAGGGCCTCAGACCCCCTCCGCCCTGGCTGGGGCTGAGTCCCCCTCCCATTCCAGCCGACATCTACGACAAGGTATCAGGCGAGATGCAGAAGAAGGGCTATGACTGCGAGTGCCTGGGGGGCGGGCGTATCTCCCACCAGAGCCAGGACAGGAAGATCCACGTGTACGGCTACTCCATGGTGAGCCCACAGCTGAGGGCCCCAGTCCTGGCTGGGGAACACCCGGCCCTTCTCAGCCACAGAACCCTGCCTCCAGGGCCCGCAGCCTCCCGGTTTCCACGCTGCATGACACAGGAAACAGGGAGTGGGTGGGAGCCAGTGCTCGCTCCCCCATGGGCTGTGTGCTGTTCCTGCCCTGAAGGCCTGGCCGGGCCTCTGTCCTCCAGCGCTTCGAGGTCGCCAGCACAGCGTTGGAGCTCGACTGCCTGCCTCTCCCTTCACCACTCTACCTGCAGGGTCACGGGGCACCCAGAGCCAGCTCGGCCTCTGGCTGGAGGGCCCTCCCTCCAGGTTGGCTCCCCCTGGAGGCCACATTTCCCCCAGGAGAGTGGCTTGGGTGGCTAGGGGGATGACAGCCTCCTCCCCAGCTGGCTCCTGGTGTCCCTGCTGCCTGGGGGCCCCCAGAGCCAGGACTGGGCATGTGAGAGCCACCTTCTTCCTTCAGGGTTACGGTCGTGCCCAACACTCTGTCTCCACAGAGAAGATCAAAGCCAAGTATCCGGACTACGAAGTCACGTGGGCTGACGACGGCTACTGAGGCCCACTCGAGGCCCGGTCCATCCAGCAGCCCTCTCAGAACTCTGCCCTGAAGACCCCTCCCGAGGGGCCGGACTGCACCCCCTGGCACTTTGCCACCCTTGCCAGGCCTCGGTGCCTGGGCTTCCTTCTCAGGAGAATTAAAAGCATTGTCAACTCTGCTGCTCCCTGGGTGCTATGTGTCTCTGCGTCTGTCTTCTCAGCTCACGTCTCTGTACTTGCAGGTAGCGTGGGTGGGTAGCCGAGAGCTGGAGGCTGCCCCTCACCCGGCTCTACCCCCGGGGCCCAGGGAGTGGCCGTGCACACTCAGCCCTTTGGGGTCTGATAAGGGGGCCCTGGTCGCTGCCCCCATTTATGGCCTGATTGCTTCTCCATGCACCTGCTGTCCCCACGGTCATCTGGGAAGAGGCCTGACAAGCCCTTACGCAAGAAGCTAGGGCCAAGTCCCTCCAGCCTGCGGAGGCGGGGGCCCCTCCCAGTATGGAATGGGGGACACCAGCAACCCCTGCCTTGGCCACTGCTAACTGAGGTCATGAGTAGGGTGGTCTGTGGCCCCTCGACTCCAGAATCAGGGCCCCCTGCCTCCGGCTCCTTCAAGTAAACCGGGCGTCGCACTTGGAGCCCCTCTCCCGGGACGCTCCTCCTGGTGCTGTGGGGAGCAGAGGCCTCCATCACGCTGTGCCCGCCTCCTCTGGGCTCTAGGGCCCTCACAGGAGCCTCCCCAGACAGGCGCCATGGTTACGCTTTCAAAGATGAGGAAACTGAGGCTCAGCTCCCAAGGCCAGACGGTGATAAACTGGGCAGCGCCTGGCTCCAGATCCTCCGCTGGGGTCAGTGCCACGAGGCCCAGAGCCCCGCGGCTCCTCTGGACCCTGTACCTGCTGTGCCCAGGCCACACTACACTGCTTGGACACTCGTCGACGAGAAAACAGTCATCGTTTTTAAGCGAGCAAGCCAAGAGGGACCCACAGGCTGAGTTACAGGGAGGGACGACGTCCTTGGTTGCTAGGGTTGCCCCCTCCCCGTGCAGGGAACTCAAGCCAGGTTGGGGCTTTGTACCAGCTGGGCTCTTGCCCAGCTGAGTTCAACTCTGCGTGACCAGAGACCCCAGGAGAAGCAGCTGAGGCCTGTGCCACTCGGTCCTGTCTCCAGCAGGGCCTCCACCAGGCAGGGCTGGGCAGCGGTGGGCACCACAGCCGAGGCCTGACCTTCGGCCAAAAGGGGCCAGGCAGGTGGGAGCCCCCCCGGGCCGGGGCCTCTCTTCCTGGATGCATTTACAGCCAGATGTCTGTCTTTGTCAGCACGGGGTGGGGCCAGGTGAGGGGCTGCAGATACAGAAAGGGCTGAGCCGGGTCCACGGTCAGAGCAGAGTCTGTCTGCGGGGCCTCGGGCTGACAGCCAGGCGGCGCCCCAGGCCTCCCTGCCTCGGGCCTGACCATGCCTCTGTGCGGCCACCTCCTGCCCGCCGTGGTCATGCTCCTGGGTGAGTCGCCGGCCCGGCTCCTAAAGCAGGAACGTCCGGGGGCCCGGCTGCTGGGTCTGCAGGGAAGAAGGGACGCGGGCCCGGGACGGCCTGCAGTGGGGACGCCAGGCAAGCCCTCGGGGTCCTCGGGATAGCCCCGCTGGGGTAGGGGCCAGCGTCCAGCCTGCCCTGGCCCAGTCTCCACCCAGGCTCCAAGACGAGAGGTCCCTGAAGGCAGACCCTAGCCGGCCACTCTCCACCTGGGTGGAGCCTGAGGGGGCCTGGCCCACGCTGCCGCAGCCCCTCCGGAGTCGCGCTGGACTCCAGTTTTCCTCCCCGGGGAGGGACCCACGTCGGGGATCCTCAGTCCCTTGCACACCCAGGCACTCCATCCTGACAGCCAGCCTCTCCAGGGCCAGACATGACCTCCTGGGCCTGACAGGGGCCCCCCGGGGGCAGTTCTCCATGGGTTTCTGGCCCCCTCCCTGCACGACCTCCTGGCCCGGCCCCCAGATGTCCCAGAACACCCAACTCTGAGAGGTCTCTGGGCTGGGGAACAGCAGAGCCTCCCTACCCGGGGCCACCTGGCTGTCTCTGCTGGCAGCAGGATCCCCTGGCTGGGCCTGGGTGCCCAACCACTGCAGGCCCCCCCGCGAGGCTGTGTGCAACTTCGTGTGTGACTGCAGGGGCTGCCCCGACGAGGCGCAGTGTGGTGAGCCGGGGCCAGGGGGCAGCGGTGGGGCCAGCCCTCGCTGCCGCCCCGCCTGACCCCCTGCCCTTGCAGGTTACCACGGGGTCTCTCCCAGCCTGGGCACCCCCTTCACCTGCGACTTCGAGCAGGACTCCTGTGGCTGGCGGGACATCAGCACCGCGGGCTACCGCTGGCTCCGAGACCGCGCGGGCGCGTCACCGGAGGAGCCGGGGCCGCGCGCAGACCACACTCTGGGCACCGACCTCGGTGAGGCTTGGGCGGGGCTCCATGCGGTCCGCAGCCCTCCGTGCCTCCTGCCCCGTCTCCTGACCTCTCGGCTGCCCAGGCTGGTACACGGCGGTCGGCACACACCGCGGGAGGGAGACGGCCACCGCGGCCCTGCGCTCCCCGGTTCTGCATGAGGCCGCCCCCACCTGCGAGCTGAGGCTCTGGTACCACGCAGCCTCAAGAGGTGCGCGCCCCACACCCCATGACTCAAGTCAGGCGACCCGAGAGGAGGGGTGCAGAGACGGGAGGGCGCCCCCAGGGTGGGCAGGGGTCCTGGGGTGGGCACAGCCACGGGCCTGGGGGAGGCCTGGGGCCTGAGCTGCCTCCAGACCCCTCACTGCAGATGTGGCCGAGCTGCGGCTGGAGCTGACCCACGGTGTGGAGACACTGACCCTGTGGCGGAGCGCAGGGCCCTGGGGCCCAGACTGGCAGCAGCTGGTGGTGCCCACTGGCCGCATCCGGGGCGCCTTCAGGGTGAGATGGGCGCTCTGGACGGCGGGGACAGCGGGGAGGGTCCGAGCCCTGACTTAGGGACCTCGCTCTCTCCAGGTGACCTTCTCTGCCACGCGAAATGCCACCCACAGGGGCACCGTGGCCTTGGACGATGTGGCCTTCTGGCGCTGCGGGCTGCCCAGTAAGGTCCCCCCGCCGTGGGCCCACTCCTGGAGGGGCGAGGGGGTCAGCAGGAGGCCCTGGTCAGCGGCCCCGCCCAGGGACTTGGGGCAGGTGATGGGTTAACCCTGCCCCCAGCCCCCCAGGCGCACTGCCCCCTGGGGCACCACCGTTGCCGGAGCGAGGCCTGCGTGGAGCCCCCCCAGCTGTGTGACGGGGAGGACAACTGCGGGGACCGCTCGGATGAGGATGCAGCCCCCTGCCGTGAGTGGGACAGGGGGCTGGCCCTTGGCACCATCCCTCGGGGGCTGAGACAGCTGACGTGCGCCAGAGCTGGGGCCGTGAGCACAGGCCTGGGCAGGACACTACGCCCCCCTCGCCCCCCAGGACACTACGTAGCCACGGATTTTGAGATGGGCCTCGGCCTGTGGAACCACTCAGAGGGCTGGACCCGGAACCGCAGTGCCAGCGGCCCTGGGCACCCCACCTGGCCACGCGGTGACCACACCTGGAATAGCGCACAGGGTGAGGCTCCGGGGACCACCGCCCGGCTCTGGGGACCCCCGCCCTGCCCTGGGACCCCCGCCCCGCCCCACCAGCTGCCCTGGCCTGTGCCTGCTGTCTCCCCAGGCTCCTTCCTCGCGTCCGTGGCCGATCCCAGCGCCCCAGCGGTCCTCTCCAGCCCCGAGTTCCAGGCCTCGGCCCCCCACAACTGTTCGGTGAGCGGGTGGGAGTCGCAGGGCGCCGTCCTGCCTGCCCAGGCCCTGCGGCATCTCTGCTGACTGTGCTCGCTCCCCTCCCAGCTCATCTTCTATCACTACCTGCATGGGTCTGAGGCTGGCTGCCTCCAGGTGTTCCTACAGACAGGGAGCCCTGCAGCCCCCCAGCCCCCTGTCCTGCTGCGCAGGCGCCAAGGGGAGCTGGGGGCCGCCTGGGTCCGAGACCGAGTTGACATCCAGAGCAAGCACCGCTTTCGGGTGAGGCTGGCGAGGGCAGCATCGTGGGGGGAGGCAGGGAGGTCCGGGGCCCCTCCACCGTCTCAGGAGAAGGGCAGGCCAGAGGAGGGGAGGGGGTCCCTGCAGAGATGCCCCCTGAAGGGCTGGGTGTCCAGCAAGAGATAAGGACGAAGTGTGGATTCTGGGGAGAGGACTCAGGGGGGCAGACCGGCCTGGGGATCACAGAGGGGTGCTGGGGCGCCCCCGACCCCGTCCGTCCCCAGATCTTCCTGGCTGGGCAGACAGGCCCTGGGGGCGTCGTGGGCCTGGACGACCTCATCCTGTCCGACCACTGCAAGCTAGTCCCAGGTGAGCCTGCTGGGCGCCCCACGCCCCAGCCCAGGAGAAGCACAGCCCCTGCCAGCCCGCCTGACCCCTGCGCCGGCCCACAGAGCCGGCCGGCCCCCCTCCTGGACTCTGGGCCCCCAGCCCCTGGACCCAGCCGTCCAGCCTGCAGCCTCGGAGCTTCTGCGAGCCCGGACACTTCTTCTGTGGGGAGCTGTGTGTTCCCCCGGAGCAGCTGTGTGACTTCCAGGAGCAGTGCCCGGGGGGCGAGGATGAGCAGGAGTGCGGTGAGCGGGCGGGGCCTCACCTCCCTTCAACCCTGCCCTCTGGGAGCGGCCGGCAAGGCCCCAGGCCCATCCATGCCCCCTGCCCTTGCAGGCACCACGGACTTCGAGTCACCCTCAGGCGGGGGCTGGGAGGACGCCAGCGTGGGGCGGCTGCAGTGGGTGCGCCTCCCGGCCCCAGACTGGGGCGGGCCGGGCCCGGATGCCCGCGGGGCTGCTGGTGAGGCTCCGCCCGGGGCAGCCTGGGACCTGCCTTCCAGCTGCCCCTTCTCCCTAGGGAGGGCGCTGAGTCGGGGTCCGGGGAGGAACCGGCTCTGAGGCCTGCTATCCCCAGGACACTTCCTGGCCGTGCAGAGGGCCTGGGGACAGCTGAGTGAGGAGGCCCGGGTGCTCACACCCATCCTGGGCCCCTCGGGCCCCCGCTGCGAGCTCCGCCTGGTTTACTATCTTCAGAGTCACCCCCGAGGTACCGCCGTCCCTTCACACCCTCTGCCCCGTCCTGGGGTGGGGGGGTCGGAGCACCCGGGCGAGGGACGGGGTCGGACAGGCCACCCACGGTGACCCCTCTCCAGGCTTTCTGGAGCTGGTTGTGGTGGAGGGCAGCCGCCGCGAGCCGGTGTGGCAGGCCCCGGGCAGCACCGCTGGGCGCTGGAAGGTGGACAGGGTCCTTCTCGGGGCTCGCCGCCGGCCGTTCCAGGTGAGGAGAGCAGCCTGGGGCGGAGAGGGGCCCCACAGAGCCAGCCCTGGCTGACGGCCTCCTCCCTCATGACCCGCGAAGCTGGAGTTGGTCGGGCTGGTGGACGTGGACGGCCCCGGGCAGCAGGGCGCAGGGGTGGACGACGTGACACTCACGGGCTGCAGCCCTGCAGCAGCCACTGAGGAAGACTCAGGTGCTTCCCCCGGGTGCCCGGCCCCCCACCCCGGCCTCCTCCAGGAGCCCCCGGGAGCCCCCTCTCCCAGAGCCCGTCTCCCCCACCCTCTCGGGACTCAGGAGGGGTGCTGGGGGCGCTGACCCACCTCCACCCGCCCCCAGAGGTCTCCTGTAACTTTGAGCGGGGGACCTGTGGCTGGCACAGCGGCCACCTCACAGATGCCCAGTGGCGCCGGGTTGGGAGCCGTGGCCCGAGGTACGACCACACCACGGGCCAAGGTGAGGCGGGGTGCCCAGGGGCGGCCGCCAGACCCCGACTCCCGGGGCAGAGGCGCGCGTGGGGCCGAGCCCCTGCAGCTTGGGGCCCCCGCAGCCCAGACCCTTGTGCCCCTGCAGGCCACTTCGTGCTCCTGGACCCCACGGACCCCCCCGCCCGGGGCCCCGCTGCCCACCTGCTCACCCAGCCCCAGGCGCCCACAGCCCCTCAGGAGTGTCTCTCCTTCTGGTTCCACCTCTACGGTCCCCAGATCGGTGAGGCCCCCAGCTGGTCAGGGCCTCAGGGGAGCCTCACAGGGGCCCCGGGTCCTGCCTCTTGCCCCCTGGGGTGCCTGGGAGGGGTTGAAAGGCAGGGGTCAGGGCCTCGTCCCCTCCCAACCCCCTGCCTCTAGGGACTCTGCGCCTGGCGATGCGGCGAGAAGGGGAGGCAGAAACGCACTTGTGGTTCCGGTCTGGCACCCACGGCAATCGCTGGCACGAGGCCTGGGCCACCCTCCACCACCCGCCGGACGCGGGAAAGTACCAGGTGAGGCCCCGGGTGCGGGCGCAGTGGGCGAGGCGAGGCCCCAGCCACTGACCCCCGTCTGCCCCCCAGCTGCTGTTTGAGGGCCTCCGGGACGGGTATCATGGCAGCATGGCGCTGGACGACGTGGCCCTGCGGCCCGGGCCCTGCTGGGCCCCCCGGCGCTGCTCCTTTGAGGACTCGGCCTGTGGCTTCTCCACGGGGGGCCGGGGCCTCTGGACACGCCAGGCCAACGCCTCATGGGGCCCCGACACTGACCACACCACGGAGACAGCTCAGGGTGCCCGCTGGGGTGGGGTGGGGAGCAGATGGGTGGGGGCGGGGAGGGCAGGGGCGGCGGCTGGCAGGCTGACCCTGCCACCCCCCAGGTCACTACATGGTGGTGGACATGAGCCCACAGGGCTTGCCCCGTGGCCACGCGGCCTTGCTGACCTCGGAGGAGCACCGCCCCCTGCTGCAGCCCGCCTGCCTGACCTTCTGGTACCACCTGAGCCTCCGCAACCCGGGTGAGGGGCTGCCGGGAGCCGGGGCCGTGGGGTCCCCTCAGGAGGCCCCTTGGGAGCCCCCCCACCGCAGGGCCCGAGCGGGCAGCCCCTGCCACGCTGACGGGGCTGGCTGCTCGGCGGCAGGCACCCTGAAGGTCCATGTGGAGGAGGCCGGCAGGCAGCAGGCGCTCAGCGTTAGCTCTCGCGGAGGGGCTGCCTGGCGCCTGGGCAGTGTGGATGTGCAGGCCGGGCGGGCCTGGAAGGTGAGTGGAGTGGGGCGCCCTCCTCACCCCAAGGGCTGTCGAGGGCGTAGCAGGCGCGACCCCCGCCCGGTGCCCCCCAGGTGGTGTTCGAGGCGGTGGCCGCCGGCGTGGAGCACTCCTATATGGCGCTGGATGACCTGCTCCTCCAGGACGGGCCCTGCCCTCTGCCAGGTGGGAGCCCATGGCCTGGCTCCTGGTGGTCCCGGCTCCGTGCCGCCCCCATGACGCCCGGCCTGGGCTCCACGCCCCGCGGCAGTGGTGCCCAGGGGTGGAGGGCGCGGGGCAGCACCCTCACGACTGGCCCCTTGCAGCTTCCTGTGACTTTGAGGCTGGTCTGTGTGGCTGGAGCCACGTGCCCCGGCCCGGCCTGGGCGGGTACAGCTGGGACTGGGGCAGCGGCGCCTCGCCCTCCCGCTACGCACAGCCCCCCGTGGACCACACGCTCGGCACAGAGGCAGGTGGGTCCGAGGCGGGAAGGCACCCCAGAGCCTCACACGCCACACCCCAGCCCAGCCTACCCAGAGCGCGGCGCCCGGCGGGGTCGGAGGCCGCAGGTTGGGGCACCGGCTCCATCAGGTCTGCCGGGCGCCCACCCTCTTGTTCCCAGGCCACTTTGCCCTCTTTGAGACCAGCGTGCTGGGCCCCGGGGGCCGAGCGGCCGGGCTCGTCAGCCAGCCTCTGCCGCCCACCACGGCCTCCTGCCTGCGCTTCTGGTACCGCATGGACTTCCCCGAGCACTTCCGTGAGCACCCGGAGCCCCGGGGCGGGGCGGGGCAGGGCCGCGGGCCACCCACTCCACCTGACCGTCCTGACACCTGCTCCCAGACCAGGGCGAGCTGAGGGTCCTCCTGAGCAGCGTGCAGGGGCAGCTGGCCGTGTGGGGCGCGAGCGGGCGCCGGCGGCATCAGTGGCTGGAGGGCCAGGTGGACGTGGCCAGCGCCGCAGAGTTCCAGGTGGGGCGGGCGCGCCGACCCGGGAGCCCTCGGGCGGCTGCGACCCCCGCCCCGGCCCAAACGGCCTCCTCTCCCTCCTGTCAGGTCGTGTTTGAAGCCACGCTGGGCGGCCAGCCGGCCGTGGGGCCCATTGCCCTGGACGACGTTGAGTACCGGGCTGGGCAGCGGTGCGGGCTGCCCACACCCAGCCAGGGTAGGCCCTGCCCAGCGGGCGGCTCTCCTCCAGGGCGGGGCCTCTGCCAGCCCTGGGGGTGGGGGGTCACACCCTCGCCCTGAGGGACCAGGAGAGCCACAGGCCGGCTGCCCTCGCTGCGGGGCCCCAGCCCAGGGCCCTGTGCCCCCAGGAGCGGGGTGCCCCCCGCCTCTGCCCGATGAGCTCCCGCCCCCAGTCGGGCAGAGACCCCGGCCACCCTCCTGCTGGAGCACCCACTGGTGGCTGTGACTTCACGATAAAGGGGGCGTCCAGCCTGGGGCCGTGACCCCCGGGTCGGCAGCCCCGTGCCTGCCAGGGCCCAGCCTCAGCCCATGCCCGCTGACTTCAGAGGGGACCTGGAAACCCCAGGCCATGGGGACAGCCATGCCGGGCACCCTCCTTGACCCCGGGTGGGGCTGAGACAGGACTGGGATCCCGGGTCACGTGCCCCGCGGCCCACAGGGGACGGGGCGGTGGCCACATTGGTGCCGGCCGCGGTCGGCGGCGCCCTCCTCCTCCTCGTGCTGCTGCTGCTGCTCGGGGTTGCGGGCCAGCGCTGGCTGCAGAAGAAGGGGGGCTGCCCCTCCAGGGGCGAGATGGACACCATGGCCCCCGGCTTCGACAACATTCTCTTCAGTGCGGTAGGAGCCCCGGGTGGGGGTGGTGGGGCGGGAGCCGCAGGTCCCTGCGTGCTGAGCACCCGGCCTGATGGTGCACAGGGCCCCAGCAGCCACTGAGCTCTGCCTCCCCACCCCAGGACCGCGTCACCCTGCCAGCATCAGTCACCAATGGCCAGTAGACGACCCAGAGAAGACCCCAGCTCTTCACATGAGTTCACCCGCCACTGGGACCCCAGCCCAGGGACCAACACCTGCCCCCGCAATACATTGAGCTCCTGCGTCCATCACCCTCACAGGGGCTGTACCCACAGGCCCAAGTGTGGCCCTTACCCCAACAATAAATGCCCCAGGAAGGGCAGTTCCCCAGACCCGATCCAACCTGCCCGAGAGGACATTCTTGGGGGCCCCTCCCATGGGCCTCAGTGGCTCAGGAGACGGCCAGCGGTTCAAGGCAGCAGGAGGCAGATGCGGTGGGGCCCCAAGAAGCCACTGCCCCAGCCCAGGCCAGAGGGACCCCCTCAGGGCCCCCCCAGGCCCCACCTCACTGGGCGATTCTGTATCTGATAAAAGACGGAAACCCCCACAGGTTCAGGTGACAGACTCAGGAGCAAACACTTGTCAGGGTCCAAGGTGGCCTGGAGCTGGACTGGTGGGGGAATGCTCTAATCTGTCCAGAGTCACAAATAAAGGTCCCCGTGTCTGCCCTCCCAGGGTCAAGGTCCCCGTGTCCGCCCTCCCACAGTCAAAGTCCCCAAGTCCACCCTTCCCCGGTCAAAATCCCTACCCACAAGCCACCCTCACATAATAAAGTGGAGCAGAGTCCTTCTAACCCAGGGACAGTCCCAGGTTCTGACCTCACACACAGGCGCTTCAGACACCTCCCACCCAAGTCAGGGGAGGCGCCCAGGCTTGGCCGTCCTGGAGGGCGTGACGGCCTCACCTGCACCGCCAGCTGCCCCCTCCAGCCCAGGCGGCGCCACCGTGCCACCCGAGCCCACCGGGGCCCACGGGCAAGGGTGTGACCGGGAGCACCAGGGTCTGATGCCCAGAGGCTGACCGATGCCCCCTAACCGTCCTAGCAGAGGTGACGAGAAACAGCTTGCAGAGGGACTGTCCCAGCCCCTCAGGCTCCCCTGTGGTGCCTCACGAAGACAGCCTTTGGCCTCACTGGGGGCCAGAGGGAGGGGGCGCCGTAGGCACAACAGCAGAGTGGGGGGCAAGGATCCACCACCAGCAGGAAGGGAACAAACTTTATTAGCTTCTCTACGAGCCAGGCTGGACACACAGCTCCTCTCCCAGACGGTGGCCGCCCACCCCCCCCTCCAGCTCCCCAGAGCCGCACCCACAGCGGGATGGACCCCGGGGGTGAGGACGGCAGCGTTCCACACCCACTGAGGGCGGGGACAGGGAGGAAAAATCAGAAGCATACACTTTGCAAGGTTTTGTTAGTTAGTTAGACAGCAGGTACGAGGAGAGGGGCTCCCGGGCGGGGCTCCCGCTGTGTTCCGCTCGGCCGCGTGGAGAGAGCCGTGCTGGCGCCGGTGGTCGAGGGGACCAGCCGGACGAGATCAGCCGGAACGCACTGATTTCGAGGCTTTATGTTCATTTCGCCCTTGGCCCCTTCTCGATCGGCTTCCCAATGTCCTTTCCCCGGAGCTTGAGGCCTGAAAGAGCCATGGGCCCCCACTGACCACTGCAGCTCCCACTCTGGACTTCAAGGCACGGGGCAGCTCCTCAGCCTCCGCACCCACCACCTCACGGAGGGCCGCGCCCCCACTGACCCTGGGGCACTGTCTCCCTTCCTCTGGAGGGGGCAGGGAGCACCATCCCGTCCCTGGGCTCTCACCCACCCCAGGAATAGTTCTCACGTCTGATTCTAAAGAGCATGTGCCTGCCCCTCTTCAAGGGGAGAGGACGGCCCCTCCCAGGACCAGGCCTCTGCTCCGAGCCACGCTGCTGCCAATGCCGGGTGGGCGGCACGCGGGGAGATGGAGAGATTGGGGGGGGGCGCCCAGACACGGCGTGCTCCTGCGAATCTTCTTCAGGCTCTGGAGAATTCTGGGGCCCCAGAGGCCTTCCTGCACCCTCCTCACCAACTGCACCCAGGAGGGGCAGCCACCCTGCGTCTGGTCAGGCAGTGAAGGTCAGCAGGACACTTACCAATTGCTCTCTCGATCTTGCCCAGAACCTGGTTGTTGGGAATGGCCCGGCCACTCTCGTAGTCCGCAATGACTTGCGGCTTCTCATTGATTTTCTAGAGAGAACGTGTGTTTGCCCGTCAGCTCCAGGTGGTGGTGGGAGACGGACACAGCCAGGGGAGGGCCTCAGGCTCCGCGCGGCGTGTGTGGGCCCGGGGCCGGAGCAGACGCAGCTCAGCAAGTCACAGCTGAGTCGTATGGCCCCTCAGAGGTCTCGGGGCTCCCGGGACAAGAGCGAACTGAAGCCCCAAGTCACTGGGCGAGCAGGGCCCGTGCCCCCCGCCTGGAGGAGGGGCCCGCCGTGCTCACCGTGGCCAGGTCCTTCTGTGTCAGCCCCTTGCTCTGCCGGCCCTGCTGGATCACTTTGCCAACCTCCAGGGTCACCCGGTCGTGATGCAGCTCCTCAGTCTCCCGGTCCAGCTTAGCTGTGTTTTTGGTGATCGAATGCTGCTTGTTCTGGCCGGCGGCCCCTGGACCGTGCAAGGCAAGAGCAAAGAAGAGCGTCTGCAGCAATCCCACAGGTGAGCCGGTCCGGAATGGAACCAGGCCCCACGGGCGCCCTGAGCCTGGAAGACAGGCTCAGCCAGGCCCCCCAAAGTGGGGGCACCTTCACAGGCCTAAGAGCACTAAGCCCAGGATCTCCTCCCGGCGACAGGAAGTGGGTGGAAGGATCCCTCCTGACTCATGCCAACCACCGCTGCTCCGACAAGACCCTCACACCCCCAGCTCTGCAGCCACGTCGATGCCAGCAGCCACCCTAACGCCCGAGGAACCCAGAAACTCCCTGGTCCTGCAAGTGGACATATGAGTACCTACATTTCTTAGAAGTCTCCACATCTTCTCCTCGTCTCTGAGCTGCTAAGATGGCCTAGAAAATTAGAAAGTGTTTTTTGGTCAAAATTAGCTTTCCAGTACCTAGCCAACCCCAGTTTAGGCTACTGTGAGCCTGTCAGTCAAGTGATAATGCCTCGTGCTTTTCAAGCCCTGGCAGTCAGGCTCTGAACTCATGCCCTGAAGCGCCCTGCTACAGGGTGCTGCTAGTACCTGATGTTTTTTCAAGGACCGACAAGCAAATGCTGGGTTTAAGCCAAAGTTTGTCATACAAGCTTTGTCTGCCCTCTATGTCCAACTGTCTAGGCAACTCTCAATAAACTTCAGCTCAAGAAAACAGAAAGAGCTCATGACTTTGCTGTTGAAAAAGACAGGCAAGTGAGTCCTTTTAGAAACCAACACTTGAAATAGATTTCTCTACGAGACTCTCCTGCCAGAAGGAACGTCAAGTGAGGACCTGGTTTGGCCTTCCTCAGCCAAACTGGCTCCTAATAAAATACAGCACATCACACAAAGCCTGTAGCACTCGCCCCAAACCCTGGCAAAAACAGTGACGCCCCTTGATCCACAGTCGTAGAACATGAATGTGACGTATTTCTTAAAGTTTCTGACACCTTAGAGACATGGCTGTGGGACATTCTAAGTGTGACATGTTCACAAACGTTTTCTAGAGCTGGTCAGATGATGCCTAGCTTGTGGCTATTAAGGTTCCTTTGGAGAAAAAAAAAAAAAGAGAGAGAGAGAGTGAATTTGGTTTTGACCAACTGAAAAGTCCTGGGCAGGTTGATGAATGCTAGTCAGCAGGGCCAAAGCCAGCCGTGGCCCAGGCCTGGCACTGCATGTCTAAGGCCAGCCCAGGCTGCTGAGAGTAGGAACGAGCAGGGCTGGAGACTGACCTGCACTCCCCCCACCACCCACCCCGTTCCTTACAGCGACTCACAGGGGAACCCGATGGATTCGCGGAGAACCGTCTGCCCCAAGTGCCCCTCAGGGCATGCCGGCTACTCTGGCAAGATGGGTGCAGCAGGGTCACCAGCATGCTGGGTCCTAGGCCACTCAGCCCGGGGCCAGGGACTCCCTTCAGCCGGCAGTGTGCTTCAGTGGGCTCCGCGGGCGGCCTCGGACTGGCCGGGCACCGGGCAGCCGGCGGACGGGGGAAGAACACGCCGGGGCGGGGGTGCCCGCCAACCCTGCCCGCGTCTGATCACTTCCCAGGGCCCGTCACTGACCGTCCTCGCTGACAGCCTCGGCCCGCTCCCCTCCTCCACCCGGGTCCCGCAGTCCCTGTCCCGCGGGCCTGTGTCACTGCCCGAAACCGCCTCGACGCCCCCGGCCCGCCCCCGGGCCCCTCTCCGTGACCACCCGGTGCCCGATCCGGCGCCGGGCCCACTCCCCGCCCCCGGCCGGCCTTGGGTCCCGAGGCCCACGCCGCGCCCGCACCTGCTTGGACTTGGCCTGGGCGGCCGTGGGGCCCTTTTTGCGCAGCACCGTCACCGTGTCCCAGTCGCTCTCAGCCATGGCGGTGCGGGCAGGGAAGGCGGTCCGTCCGGCGGCTCCGAAGCAGCTGCTCGAGACCCGGCGGCGCGACGTCCCCTCGTCGCTGGGCCGCTTCCGGCGCCCGCTGCGGGTCCGCCCCTCCTCCCATTGGCCGGCGACTCGGGGGGGCGGGTACTTCCCCCGGCTCGGAGCCAATCCGCGCCCGGCTCGTCTAAGCAAGCCCCCGCGGTGCGCGACGTGGGGCGGGAGACGGCGCGCCCCAGGCGCCTGGCCGCTGGGGGGCGCTGCAGGGGCCGGGGGAGCTGGGGGTGGCTGAGGGGGCGCCCGGGAGCTCTGAGGGGCGAAGAGAGGGGCAGGGAGCCCGGGGGAGCTGGGGGTGGCTGAGGAGGGGACGGGAGCCGCTGGGGGTGCTGAGGGGGGCGTGGGGCGGTGAGGGTTACAGGGGCCGCGGGCGCGGAGGCGAGAGGAGACGGGGTGGGGCGAAGGGGACCCCAGCTCGGGGAGGCGGTGCACGGTGGCCCTCGAAACCGGGTGGGGGCCGGGGCGTGAGGAGGAGTACTGGGCGGAGGAAGGGGAAACGCTAGTGGGGGTTCTGTGCGAGAAGCGGGGAGGGGGCGCAGGTGGCGGGAAGGAAGGAGACGGGAGCCAACACCTGGCTTCTTGCGCCCGGCTGGCGGGGACGCGGCCTGGCCCCTCGCGGGCACGGTGGGCGCGCGAACTTGATGCAGGGGCGAAAGGTGGCCTCGTCGATTTCTCTGTCGTTGATGTTAGTTTCTGCTTCATGCCTTTTTTGGTCACCTTGCACGCCAACTGAAGTTCTATTTCTCTGGAGTTATTATCAAGCGATACAAAGAGGGTGGGGGCCAGGGTGGATGCAGGTTAGGTGGGGCCTGAAGCAAATATATTTTGTGGGAGGACGCCAAGGAAATATGTAAAATTATAAAAACAGAATTACACAATATGTTACTGTGTAACATGTATGTTTTGGATAATGTATACATAATTTTACAGTATAATATGAATATAAACATAATGTAATGAATGCTATTGTACAATAACTAATACAGTTATGGTAATCTTGGATCATGAGAAAATAAGTCAAAAATTGATAAATGCCACAAGCATCACAAAATTCAGAAAAATAACCTTTGTATGAGTTAATGAATGCATTAAAGAATGCTTTTGCTTGCATTTTTGGCTGTATTTTCATTGAATGCCACGTCATGACTTTGCAGAATTGTTTTCTGGAAAGAACAGTTCAGAGGTTTCTTTAACCTGTTGGATCAAAGTTAATGTTGACCTTGGTTTGGGTAGCACTCCTGGCTTTGCATAGACATGCTCTGTTTGTAGCATTCCTGTAGGTTTATGCTACAGAGGAATTCTAACACTGGTGTAGACTACACTGTGGCAGACCACAGGCAAATGGAGAGCATGGGAGGAACTTCCTTTCCTAGGGAAAAGGGGGAGTCGGGGGAGCTGGGGGTCCAGTGGGGGCTTCCCATTGGCTGGACTGCTGAAATCTCTGCCGGGCTGAGCTGTCCATGGGGTGGGGGACCGAGGGAAGTTCCCTTCCTCCTGCCTAACAGTAAGTAGGGGCACCTTCCCAGTAGGAGGTGTAGACAGAGGTCTCTTCCTGTTTAGGGTAATTGACACATCTGATAGGCGTGAGCGCTTCCCCCTAGCCTGAATCCATCTTCAGGTGCGGTTTCTGTAATTAATTCCACGTTTCCCCCTTTCATGAAGATCTTTTGTCAAAGTATCAGTGATCAAGAGTTGGGATCTCGGGACTTCCCGGGTCATCCAGTGCCTAAGACTTTGTACCAGTACAAAGTGCCCAGGTTGGATGAGGTCTGGTGAGGGAAGTAGATCCCATATGCTGCAACTAAGACCCAGCACAGCGAGGAAATTAATTTTTAAAAAGAGGAGAGGACCTCCCTGGTGGTCCAGTGGCTAAGACTCCGGGCTTCTGATGCAGGGAGCTCGGGGTCAATCCCTGGTCAGGGAACCGGCTCCCATGCGCCGCAGCTGAGTTCTCATGCTGCAACTGACACCAGGTGTAGTCAAATGAATAAATATTAAAAAACAAGAAGATCTCTGTACAGTGGTGTTTCTCCCTCAGTGCCAAGGACCTCCCCTAGTTGTCACGTCCCTCCCGTATTGGTGGTGGTTTAGTCGCTCAGTTGTTTCTGACTTTCACGACCCCGTGGACTGTAGCCTGCCAGGCTCCTCTGTCCATGGGATCTTCCAGGCAAGAATACTGGAGTGGGTTGCCATTTCCTTCTCCAGGGGAATTTCCCAATCCAGGGACTGAACCCGGCTCTCCTGTATTTCAGGCAGCCTCCTGCATTACAGGCGGGTTCCTTACCAACTGAGTCACCAAGGAGGCCCCGCATCACTTCCCATTTTGGAGGGAAAGTAAACAAATGAGATAGACGGCGTTTGAGTAAGGAGTATAGCAGGGAGAACGCTCCGCGTTGCGTTTACAAGTCCATGCTTGGTCGAGGTTGTGAGCGCTAGGAATTACCTCAGTGCTGAGCTAGCATCATCTTACTGACAGTGAAAGTCACCCAGTCGTGTCCGACTCTTTGTGACCCCGTGGACTGTCCATGGAATTCTCCAGGCCATAATACTGGAGTGGGTGGCCTTTCCCTTCTCCAGGAGATCTTCCCAACCCAGGAATCGAACCAGGGTCTCCTGCATTGCAGGCGGATTCTTTACCAACTGAGCTATCAGGGAAGCCATCATCTTATTAGGAGTGTCATTTTTTATAAAGTTTCAACAAACAATAAATGCAGAACTTAAGTATATCGAGCAGAATTAAAAACCACATAGTAGGGAGACCCCTGGTGGCGCAGTGGATAAGAATCTGCCCGCCAGCGCAGGGGGCACGGGTCCAAGCCCTGGTCCAGGAAGAGTCCACGTGCCACAGAGCAGCTCAAGCCCATGCGCCGGAGTGCCGCCACCCCGGATGCCCTCGGGCCTGTGCTCAGCAATGGGGCGAGCCGCTGCAGTGGGGGGCCTGGGCACCGCAGCCAGAGAAGCCCTGCACTCAGTACAAAGACCCAGCGCCACCAACACGCAAATAATTTTTTTAAAGTATACAATAAACCCAATTTGCTAGACAGTTCCAAATCAGGAGCCCAGAACTGCAGGTATCCAGCCAAATAAACGATAAAGACAGCTGGTTATCAGGTGATAGTGCTGTAGCCAATGTGCTTGCTCTTTAACTTTCTGTCCTTGGGTCTCTACTTCCCCAGAGGCTTTTACCCACTGAAGGAAGAGGAGTTTGCTGTTGCAGACACCTGCTTGCTCAGCAAGTAGTGATCACAGGTTCGCTGGCGCTCAATCCCATCCATGGGATGAAGGGTCTTCCTACAGAGGCAAAGCCAGAAACTCTTAATGCCTCCTGCAAAATTCTCACTTAAGGCCGTTACAGAGGTTTAGTGGGACAGATCCACGTGAGGCTTCTCTTCAGTTATGCAGGGAGAGCAGGCCGGTGGACACAGCAGGGCGTGCTGTCCTGTCTTCTCCGGCCACCAAGACAGGAGGCTGCCCGAGCATAACAGCCATCCCCCAAACGTCCCCGTGTGAAGGTGCATGCAGGGGGCATATGTACGTAAAGCCCCCACAAGAGTGATGGAATCTATGAATTCCTTCACTGGCTCAGAGGCACTGACATTACTCAGCCAAGGTTCCAATAGGTTGTGGCTGCCCACGTTAGTAATTATGTTACCAGCAGAAGAGAGTGTGTGTGGAAAAGTCAAGCAGTTGCAATTCAGAGTTAGAAGTGTGACAGGCCACAGGCCAATCCAGAGAACAAGGAGGGGAACTTGCTTTACAGGGAAAAGGGGGAGTTGGCAGGGGCTGTGATGACCAAAAAGGTGATGGGGGAGCTAGGGCTCCGATGGAGGCCTCCCCTTGGCTGGGCCCCTGTTTTTATTGGCTGGGCTGAGGGGTGGTTGAGGTGCCCACGGGCGTTTCCTCCCTCCTGCCTGATGGTAAGGAGAGGCACCTTCCTGTCCGAGAGGTGCGCGGAAGCCTCTTCCTCTCTGGGGTGATTGGCGTCCATGGCAGGCACGAGGGCTCCTCCTACAGGCCAGTCCCCACTCCAGCTTTGGCCGGCGGCCGCGGTGGTGGTTTAGTCACTGAGTCATGTCTGACTCTTGTGACCCCGTGGACTGTAGCCTGGCAGGCTCCTCTGTCCATGGGATTCTCCAGGCAAGAATACTGGCGAAGTGAAAGAAAATTACCATAAGTTTGTTAAGGTTCATAAAGGGCATTCTTTGGTCACTTCTGAGTGAGAATAGATGGACAAATGTGGCTGGATTGTCTATTGAACATGACGACGAAAAAGGTTGATTGTGACAAAAACGTTCTCAAGTTTGCAGATATTAAGACTTGAAAACAGAAACTGGTCTATGATGTTATTCATTACTGTGAAAAATGGATGTGTTGGAATATGCAGTCCCCTCTTTTTTGAGAAAAAACGTTAATGTAAAGAAAGTTTTGATCCATCACTTTCCCCTTTTCTGTACTGTTTATTGAGTGTATTTACTTTTCACTTTTTACATGACTGTCTACATGAAATTCAGCAAGACAGCGTTCCCAGCACTAGCTCTTCTTTTCAGGCCACTGTCATCACTGAATACTCTCGGTCCTCGGGAGACGGGGAGCTGAAAGATCCATTGGGCATCCCCAGTGAGGACTGCAAAGGCCAGGTGTGTGGGAGGAGAGGGTGGGCTGTGGTCTCTGGGGGCAAGTGGCTGGACCAGGAGTGGAGGAGGCCGCCAGCTTCTCCAGCACACTGGCAGCCACCTCCTTCAGCTGCAGAAGGTAGGCCCGCCCAGACTGGGCCAGGTGCCAGGCCTCTGCAGGTGGTCAGGGGAGGGGAGGGGGCCAGCAGGAGAGGGTGCGGCTGCCGGGGATGGGCCTGGGGTCTGTGGAAGCTAGGAGGGCTGGTGGAGAGCTGGCAGAGCTAGGTTCACAGGTCCCAGGTGGGCTGTAGACTGCTGGGTCCTGGACGGGAGGGAGCCCCATGGAGGAGGGTGGCTGTGGTGGGGCAGGAAATGTCGCTGCGGAGGGGTCCTGGGAGATCCCCGAGGGCCAGCCCCAGCCTCTCCGACACGGAGCTGCTGGGTCTGAGAGTGAGCAGAGCCATCTTAGGGTTTTCGGGTTCGAAGTGAGGCGGTGGAGCGAGTTCCCCACAGGTAGCAAGCAAGTGCGGGTCCTGGGCGGGAGGTCCCTCCGGCGTCAAGCGGCCAGGGCCGCAGTTCCTGATGAGGCCGGCAGAGGGCGCGCGCGGGCCGACCGCTGCTCCCCACTGAGCCCGAAGGGGCCGCTGCCCTCCAGGGACCCACATCTGGGGGAGGACAGGAGCACGCGAGGCTAGTCTCACCAGGCGTGGGGGAAGGGCCGACTTAACACAGGGCAACAAGGAGAGAGACCTTCTCTATCTTGAGACCCTAGAGGGCCCAGGCTGTGTCCAGCGCCTGGGGAGGAAGGTAGCTCGTCCTGGCCACCTGTGGGCTGGTGCAAAGGCTCTGGGGCCAGATTGGCCTGGTGATCCGAGGCCGGGGATGGTCAGGGCAGCCCCGGCGCCTGTGATTCTGAACGTGAGATTGTCTCCCAGGTCTGTGGTTCTGCATATGGAGTGGGGTCCATTTTGTAAGATTGGCTGAAGGGTGGTGGGTGTTGAGTGGGGAGTCTGGGCAGAGCTTGTTTCTAAGTGGGGGAATTTGGGGTGATCTTTGCCTTCTTGGTAATTTTATGTGTTTTCCAGAGCTTCCAAAATGACCTTCTGTTGTTTAAAACCAAATGTTTTTGAATAGGTGGTACCATAAAGTGGTTTAAAAACGGTGGGTGTTCAGAGAAATTGGCCCCTCCCCGCCTCCCAGCATGTCAATTACTTCCTCCTGCATCCTTCCCAAGTCTGCGGAGAATACAAAATACAAACGGACATGTTTGTCCCTTCTCTGCCACCTCGGCTTACGGAGGACGCTGCACACACTGTCACCTCCGTGCTCGGGCGGCCCCGCTCCCAGACTGCCTGCTGTGAAGTCAGCTGCTGGACCTTACCACCCCCTTCTTTCTCCTTTTTTGGAGGAGGGACAGCGTGGGCAGTGTGCTTCCAGGCCGGGGGGCGGGGGAGCCCCTTGTGGCTGGCGCTGGGGCAGGGGAATTCTGGGCAGGATTGGAGGCTGGACTTTCTGGAACCCCCTCCATCAGGTGACTACACAGTGAGAGTGAAACCAGCTCCTTTCGGAAGCTGCAGCCCAGGGGGGACCTTCAGGGCCGAGCTCTCAGGACAGGCAGTGGGCTGTGTTGGGAGGCTGGCTCTACCAGCTTCAGCCTCTGCTCCGGGGACAGCTTCGGGCACAGGCGGGCAGCCCACGTCCAGGGTCCCAAGTGGGGGCCCATGTTGACCCTCCTGCCTCAGGGCTGAGTGCTGTTCTCCCAGAGGCCCGGGCGTAAAGGACGGGAGGTGAGATGTCCAAGGGCACCGGCCGTGCCAGTGAGGAGAGGAGGTGCCCCGGGCATTAGGAAGTGTCCTGGGGCGCTGATGGGGGCCTGGGAGAGGAAAGCCCAGGCGGCCGAGCAGGCGCCAGGGGCCGAGGAGGGGGCCTTGGGCAGAGTGGGAGGCGGCGGTAGCACCTGGCCTGGGGTCTGCAGGCCCAGTGAACGGCGGGTGGGGCCTGTCCTGCCTGCTCGGGAGAGCTGAGAAAAGCCAGGAGCCACGGCAGCATCCACCCGGGTCTGTAGCCGGGCCCATGCCTTTCTGGGGGGCACCGGTGCTGGACAGAGGCCCCAGGCCCCAGCCCTCAGGGAGCAGGCAGATGACGCAGGTCCCGGCAGGGTCTGCTGGGGCTGTCCCGGCCACCTCCCGGATGGCTGCCTCAGAGGCTGAGTTTTGCTTTCTTTTTGGCAGGAAGGAACCTGTGTGGGAATCCCCTGCGTCGCCCGACGACCAGAGTGAGTCATCCCTTCCCAGCCTGCCAGGACCGAGGTGCCACCTTCCGAGCTGGTGACGGTGTGGGCTGGCTGCCTCTCCGTCAGCAGCCCCTCCCGGTCAAGGCTCCATCTCCCAGGTCTCTCCAGGGCCTGCTGCCAGAACCACGCACGCACGCACACACACACACACACTGTCAGTGTATCGATCAGTGTATGCACGGAGACCCTCTGAACTGGCAGTTTGAAAGATATGAAAGCATTCTCATGCTGGAAGCCTCTCCAGGACCTTCAAGATTAGCTCAGGCCTGTCAGTGCCAAGGGCTGCAGGCAGCCGCCTTCTGGGGAAGCGGGACTTCCGTCCAGGAAGCCTCCTCAGGAGGCAGGGTGGGCTGATGGGGCCCTGAGCTCAGCGCCTCTGTGCTGTCCCAATGCTGGAAGGGTGAGTGAGGTCTGAGCCTCCCTGGGGACGCACTGCAGAGGCAGGTGAACGACTTCCAGACTTTACCCTGAAGAAAGAGGGGTGCTGCTGTGGGGAACCTCCTCCCTTTTTTGCTGCCTGTGGGTTCACATGACGGCCTCGGCCCCCCAGACCCTAGGAGGAGAGACCCCCTTACCCTGAGAGCACCATGAACTATGAACCTTGAGAGAAAGGCTCATGGAGCCCATAGGAGGGGACAGGGTGGGGGGGCGGGGGGCAGGGGTGCTTGTGGCAAATGTTAGTTATGCAGTCCCATCCGACTGTCTGCAACCCCGCGGACTGTAGCCCGCCAGGTTCCTCTGTCCATGGGATTCTCCAGGCAAGAAAACTGGCGCGGGTTGCTATGTCCTCTTCCAGGGGACCTTCTTGACCTGGGGATTGAACCCAGGTCTCCTGCACTGCAGGCAGATTCTTTACTGTCTGAGCCTCCAGGGGAGCGGCAAACTCAGCCTTGTGGTTCACAGAGCTCGTGCTGGACGCGGGGTGGCCTCGCTGCTGCATGCAGGGCTGTGGTGTTTCGGGCTGGGGAATTCCAACTCCAAGTCATGATTTATGCAGCATGACGAGAGTACTTCTGGATGCCGTGTGGATCATTTACATGACGTGGCTTCACAGCCTGCCTGGTTTCCTTCACTCCGTCCTTGGGCACTTTGCTTGGCTTCCGATGCTCCCCCTGGAGCGGGGGTGCCCAGTGTGCTGCGTGACCTGCCAAAGGAATCGTGCCTGTCCCTTCCTGCAAGATGGGGAGAGCCGTCCCCTTTCCCCCATGCTGGTGTCAGAGGAGACTGTTCTCAGGTCTTTAGAAAGCTGTGTCCCACAGGAGAGAATCCGAATCGTCCCCGCCCTCCTTCAGCAGATAAGAAACGCTGTCCTGGGGTCGCACGCTCAGAGGCAGTGCCCTGCCCCTCCCGACGGGGTCCTTTTGTTCTGGTCAAGACTGTGGCCTCCTTTCTAAATGTTTCCACTTGTGTGTCTGTAGGCCAAAGGTATGTATATTTGGTTTTGTTTGGTGGTAAAATTCACATAATGTGAAATTCACCATTTAAACCACTTTGAAGCTTACATTTCAGCGGCATCTGTACTTTCGTAAGGTCTGGCAACCGTCGCCGCTGCTAGATAGAGAACACTTCACTACTCGGAAAGGAGACCTCCCTTTAGGTCTTTACCCTGTAGACAGGAAGGAGGAGGAGGGCATGGCAACCCGCTCCAGTATTCTTGCCTGGAGAATCCCATGGACAGAGGAGCCTTGTGGGCTTCACTCCATGGGGTCGCAGAGTCCGACACGACTGAGCGGCTAAGCACAAGCACCCTTTAGACCGGCGGGGTCCGTTTGTACTTTTTCTCATGAATGTAACCTACTCTCGGGCCCAGCTCTGCGCCGGGACCCTGGGCCTGGGGTTGACCCTCCGTGAGCGAACAGCTACCACCAGCATAAGCAGTCGGGGAGTCCTGCCAGGAGAGAGCCCGCGGGAGACTTAAGTACCCAAGGCGCAGCAGCCCCGCCCAACCGGCGCCCGCTGCGGCTCCCTGCGCGCTTCTGGTAGGCTCCAGTGTCAGTCCGTCAGGAGGCGGGAGGGGCGGGGACAGGGCCAACCAATCGGGCCCCGCTATGGCTCTCTGCAGGCCCTTGGTAGGCTTTTGTGTCAGTCCGTCAGGTGGGCGGGTCCTAATTAGGGGGCGGGGAGAAATCTAGCCAGTCGGTGCTCGCTATGGCTTACTGGGCGCCTCTGGTAGGTCCTCACAGCAGTCCGTCAGGCGGGTTCGGGGGCGGGTCGGCGGCAGCCGCGGCGGCTGGCTGGCAGGCAGTTCCGGGCGCGAGGCGACCGTTGGTGAGTCCTGACGTCGGGGTCGGGGTCGCGGTGGGGTCGGGGGTCGAGGTCTAGGGGCGGGGACGCGGGATGGCGTGGCGCGCGGACCCGGGAGGCCCGGCGGGAGGCGCGGACCCCGCGGCGCGCGCGCCTAAGGGGATTTCTCGGGGCCGGAAACTGAAAGTCGGAGCGGGCCCCACGCAGGAAGGTTCGCGAACGGCGGGGCGTCCGCTGGGGCGGGCTTGGGGCCGGCGGGGTCGCCGCGCCTCGAGCCGCCCGCGAGTTTCGGCCGCTGCCCCCACCCTTTCCTGCCCCTCTTGGGGTGCGGACGGGCTCCCCGACCTCGGGGGGCGCCGCGGGCCCCTCCGCCTGCCCCGGCCCCGCTGCGCTTTGCCCTTGCCCGACGGTGACCCCGGGCCCGGGGGCGGGTACGGGGGTCCAGAGCGGAGGCAGCTGCCGGGGCGGGCGGAGCCCGGGGACCCGGCTCTGCCGTGTGTGCGGGGCCACAGGCTCAGTGGACGCCGAGCGGGCTCCCGGTGGACCCGGCGGTGGTGACAGAGAGAGCCGGGGACAGCTGCGCCCGTGACGGCCACCGCTCGGCCGATCCAGAGACTGGCAGGGCAGGGGGTGTGCCGGGCCTCGCGCCTGGCCCTGCGTGACTCACGGGCTACATGTCCCCTGCGGTGGGGCCGGCAACAGCTTTTAGCAGCTCAGTCACTTACTTTAGGTGGAGGTCCCAACCGGCCCAAAAGTGTGGCTTGAGTTGTTTCTGTAGTTTTTAACAGCTTTATGGCGGTGTAGTTTGCATACCATAAAACTCCGTTATTGCTTGAATTTCAAACAAACTCCTAAGAAGTGCTTTTGTAAAGCCTTTTCTGAGGGGCAGTAGCCTCCTCACACATTTGGGCGTCTGACTGATTCTAACCCCGCAGCCTGGCCCAGCTCCCACCTCAGCCCGCCCACCTCGGGGCTGAAGCCCAGCCCCCCCGGGGCTGCAGCCCCCAAAAGCCGGCGCTGTGAGTGGAGCCTCTGTGCTCTCTGGTCCCCTTGTGGGGGACAGCTGCGTGGGCACCTCCTGAGACACCCAGGCTGCTCCACGGGCCCTTCGGGCGTCCCAGGCTGCCTTGTGCCCTGTGGCCCTGGCCTGTTGACTGCGGCAGGGCCGCTCACTGTGCCCAGCGTGGTGCGTGGCGCGTGGCGGGAAAGGTGAAGGTCATGTGTTTGCATCACTGATGCGGGCACTCTGGGGAACTGAGGGAATGGGTTGTCTCAACAGTGCTTGTGACCTGGGGCTAGAGCGGAGAATGTATAGTCATCACTGGGTGCTGGGGACAGTATTTTCTTGGGGGAAGAATAGGCCTTTTGACTGGAGTCAGGTGTGGGCCCCTCGGCAGTGGGAGATGCCAGCCCACCGGCCAGCACGGTCAGCGCACCAGTGTGGACTGGGCACAGCCTGGCAGGTGGGTTTCCACGGCAGGATGGCACGCACACGGGCAAGGGGTGGCAGGTCGAGAGAAGAGAACACAGAAAAAAATGACCTGCAGGCTCCACGGATCATGCCTGGAGTGGGGGTCACACATTCCTTCCATCCTCGAGTCCAGACTTGGGCTCGATGCCCTGTCCTCGAGGGGTGCTAGGACTGCTCCTTCCAGGAGACGGGTGGCTCCCTAAAGGTCTCCGTGTGTCCAGGGGGAGGGCGTGTCACTGTCCCATGGAGGGGCTGTGTCTCCGGGGAGGGACGGAGGCAGGCTCCCAGCAGCAGGGCGGAGACGGCAGGCCCGCAGGTGGTGGAGAGGCGTTCGGGGCAGGTGTTCTTGTGGACTGGCTGTGGTTTAGGGACGTGACTACACAGCAGCGGTGGGGGTAGGAGGTGAGTAGCAGGGGTGATGCCGTGCGGGTTCCAGGATTGGGGTGCCCTGCTCTGGAGTGGGGTAGGGCATGGCTGGGCTAGTCAGGGGGGCAGCACAGAGGAAGGGCCAGACCCAGGCGTGGGAGTCGGTGGCCAGCGGGAGCCTGGGGAGCAGGGACGGCACTCATAACCGCCCGCACATGCCCGGGTCCC
This sequence comes from Cervus canadensis, assembly GCF_019320065.1. Taxonomy (NCBI): domain Eukaryota; kingdom Metazoa; phylum Chordata; class Mammalia; order Artiodactyla; family Cervidae; genus Cervus; species Cervus canadensis. The sequence goes on along the minus strand of NC_057390.1, from coordinate 101,132,977 downwards.
TCCTCCCTACCGCCATGCCTGCGATGCCCCTGTGCCCAGGAGAGCAGGGGAGGGCTCTCTGGGAATCCGAGAGCCTGCTTGGGCAGCCTGGGGGGTCTGAGGGAGGAGCCAGGTCCCCGTCATGTGTTTAAGGGGCTGGGGAGGCCCTGCGGTAAGTCATGTCACGGTGGACGGTGGCCTGGCCCAGCAGTTGCAGTGTGGTTAGGTTCTGGATGCTGGGGTTTTTTGGGGTGGAGGTTGTTGGGTCTTCATTTCTGCAAGTGGGCTTTCTCTGGGTGCGGCCAGCAGGGGTGCCCTAGCTGTGGCTCCAGCGTGTGGGGTCTCGTTGCCACTCAGTACTTACAGCTCATGGGCTCAGTTGAACCCGTGTCCCCTGCGTCGGCAGCTGGATCCTTAACCACCAGACACCAGGGAAGCCCCGCTTCTGGATACGGGTAGCAGGCAGAACCAGTGGGTTTCCTGACCCACTGGAGGTGGGACTGAGGCCTCGAAGAGGCACAGTTGCTCCATCGTCATTACCGTCTCCCTGTCAATGGCCCAGTTTTTTTTTTAATTTTATTTTTATTAGTTGGAGGCCAGTTACTTTACAGTATTGTAGTGGTTTTTGCCACACATTGACATGAATCAGCCATGGATTTACATGTGTTCCCCATCCCGATCCCCTCTCCCGCCTCCCTCCCCATCCCATCCCTCTGGGTCTTCCCAGTGCACCAGCCCTGAGCACCCGTCTCGTGCATCCAACCTGGGCTGGTGATCTGTTTCACCCTTGATAGTATACTTGTTTCAGTGCTATTCTTTCAGAACATCCCACCCTCGAATGGCCCAGTTTTTAATAAGAATGTGGGTGTGTTGGCGGCACGAGTAGCTGTGAGCGGGCACTGCGAGACGGCGGGTGTAGTGTTTACTCCTCTTGTCTGGTGTCAGAAGTTGCTGGGTGCTGAGTTGGTACCCGATCACTTGGCATCACGTTGAGCTGGAAAGAAGGTGACGTCGTGTAAACGGGATGCTCACCTGGGGCTGTGGTCCTGGGGGCCGCACTGCACACCGTGTGCAGATGTCAGTCCCTGACTCTGGCCTGGGGAGGTTTGTTGTGCAGGCGGCTTAGACCTGGGGGGTGGGGGCCCAGGCATTGCAAGCAGCAGGGGCGGCTGTCAGTGGGAGCATGGATTTGGGGGAGTTCAGTCCCTGCATTGGGGCATCCCAGAGGGAGGTTCTTGAGTTGAACCCGTGTGTCTGCTGGCGACAGGTGGCCCCCCAGCAGCCGCCTGTTCAACCCTTGATGTGATGTTGGTTTGGGCAGCAGCTCGCCCTTTCGAGATGACTCACTGACTCCCACGCACCGGGTGAGGACGGTGGGCCCAGCTGCCCAGCAGCCTGGGGCTCCGTTGGGGTCTGGGTGATTTCCCACAGGGACGGCCCTTTCCACAGGTCCTCCTGCTGTGCACGCAGGTGGGACCTGGGCTTGCGAAGGGGGCCTGCAGTGGAGGAAATGGCAAAAAGCAGTAGGTGCCAGGCGCCCCCACCCTCCTAGGGGCTGCAGCCCACCTGGGGGCTTCTTTTGTGTTAAAACCCATTTCTAAGGTTGCCCTGCCGTCGTCAACGTTATGAAGCAGGGTTGTTCTGGATAAATGTGCGTGAGTGTACCATGATTAGGGATTTCACCATCTTTTTTGGATTCTCTGGGAATACAAGCTCCATCTCTTTATTTTAAAAAGGAGATACTTGCACAGCAAAGTGTACAAGTGCTGAGTGTACGGCCAGACACACCTGTGTCCACGCACACAGCCACTGCTCGCCTCCTGGAAGTCCTCCCCTCCGTAGCACTGACCCTCCTACGTGGAAAACTCTGTTCCGCTACTCACAAGGTTTCTTTTTTTTTTTTCCACAAGGTTTCTGACTCCAAATGTGTGATTTTTCCACACCAAGCAGTTCTCCATTTCTTTCTCTTTTTTAATTAATTAGTTAGTTTCCTTTTGGCTGTGCTGGGTCTTTGTTGCCGTGGGGGGCTCTTCTCTCGTGCGGGAGGCCGGGGGCTGCTCTCTCCAGCTCCCGGGCTGCAGGGCGCGCAGGCTCAGTAGCTGTGGCTCAGGCTCTGCTGCCCCACGGCGTGTTGGGATCTTCCCGGACCAGGGATTGAATCCGTGTCTGCTGCATTGACAGGCAGCTTCTTCACCACTGAGCCACCAGGGAAGCCGTCCGTTTCTCGATGGACGCCGACCGGTGTCCTGGCTGCCTGGAGTCAGCACAGGCCCCCCTGTTCAGGGCTCGGCCCCACACAGCTGCCCCCACCCCACCTCCGATGGCAGTGGGCAGGCGAGGCCTCCCGTACTTCAGACCCGCTGACTGTAAATTGAGGTTTTTCATGACCCCTCCTTGGGGCCAGTGATTTGCTAGCAGGGCTCTGAGAACTCAGAGAATCTCAAGTGTCAGCCCGCTGGGAGAGATGCCCAGGCCAGGTACGGAGGTGGGGAGGGCAGCCATACCCCTCCGTGCGCGTCCCCGTGTCCAGCTAGAAGCTGTCCAAACCCCCTGGTTTAGAGTTTTCTAGAGGACTCCACTGTGAAGGCATGCTTGATTACATCGTCAGTAAGTCATCTCTAGTTCCCCTCACCCCCCCTCCCCCGCCCAGGAGATGGGAGTGGTGGTGAAGGGGCAATCCGGCCCCATCGCTCAGGAAGCCCTGGGGGTCTGGGTGCTGCCAGCAGGGAGAAGCCCCAGCGCCTGCTGCCTCAGAATCGCCCCAGGGCAGCCACCTCCCAGCTCCTTCATCTTCTGTTAGCTTTGCCTGTCCTCCAACTCCCTGTAACTGGAGTTATTCTGTAAGTAATTTTGTCTAGTAGAAATGCCGTTTAACAAAATGTCACTTTGTTGTGTAAAGTTAATGCGTTCCTGTCTGGAGCGTATTTTGGGGTGTGGATTAAGCGCGAGGCCAGGGCCGGGCGCACGGGCGCATTCCTCCTTGTTTTTTACCACCTTGCTGGAGAGAAGTCAGGATTCGGAAAATAAACTGGAAGCTTGGCAGGCCCAGAAGGGGTTTGGTTCCAGGTTGGAGGCTTCTGACACTTGACCCCTGACATCTGTCACCCTAAGTAGAAAGGCCGCCGGCCGCCTGCCTGTGAGCGCGGGTGGGTGCAGTGCAGGCCAGAGGGGCCCGAGATGTCTGGGCGGGCAGCTCTGCGAGCAGGTGGTTCGGGTGGAGCCTGGGCACGAGCTTAGAGCCTCTGTGGTGTTCCTCGTTACGATTCTTTTTTTTTTTTTAGTTCTACCAGTTTATGGCTACCAACCCATCTCCCTGCGCCCTCATACCCGCATGCTCGGTCATGTAACCCATGGACTGTAGCCTGCCAGGCTCCTCTGTCCATGGACTTTACCAGGCAAGAATAGCGGAGTGGGTTGCCATTTCCTTCTTTGCTCTGTTACAGTTAAGGATTACAGTGCATTTATAGATGCGACTGGAATGAAATATTTAAGGCTGTAAGCACTGAGGCCTCCCAGGGCGCCCTCGCTCTGGGCTGGGGAGCTGTGACTGCTGAGGGGGAGGTGAGGCCTGCAATGTGTTGGGGCCTTTTCTCTCTTTATTGCTCAAAAAAGAGACTGTTTTGTGGTTCTTTAGCGTCCAACAGGAGTAAAGTCCATGGGTTAGTGAAATGGGCTCCATCTGCCACAGGAGGTGTGGTCAGCCAGCCGCGCTGGGGTGGGAAGCCGCCACAGGCTGACCGGGCGAGTCAGTAAGAGCCGTCCGGTGTTTGCCGAGCATCCTAACGGTCGCCGCCTCAAGGCGATGGCCGGGCCCGAGGAGTGAGGACTGTGGTCTCCGTTGGATGGAGGCTGGGCGGGCTGGCCTGGGAGAGGGGCCGCCCCATGGGGGGGGTGCCCGCTGCCTCAGCCTTGGCCCCCGCGTGTTCGAGACCGGTGTCCTGCCTCAGACATCACCCCCACAGCCCAGTGGCCTCGGCCCCTGGTGACCGCACGCGTCCCCGGACCCACCCTGACGCGCTGTGCTCTCCCCTAGGGCTTGGTGGGGTGCGGCGCTCATGGCTGCAGCCAGCGTGACCCCTCCCAGCTCCCTGGACCTGCTGCAGCCCGGCTTCTCCAAGACCCTCCTGGGGACCAAGCTCGAGGACAAGTACCTGTGCTCGGCCTGCAGGAACGTGCTCCGCAGGCCCTTCCAGGCGCAGTGTGGCCACCGCTACTGCTCCTTCTGCCTGAGCAGCATCCTGAGGTGGGGCCCTCGGCGGGGCGAGGCGGGCGTCCCCCGGGGCAGTGCTCCCGCTCCTCTCTCCTGGGCCAATGCTCCCGCTCCTCCCCCGGGGCAGTGCTCCCGCTCCTCTCTCCCGGGGTCAGTGCTCTCACTCCTCTCTCCCGGGGTCAGTGCTCCCGCTCCTCTCCCGGGTCAGTGCTCCTGCTCCTCTCTCCCGGGCTCAGTCCTCCCGCTCCTCTCTCCCGAGCTCAGTGCTCCTGCTCCTCTCTCCCGGGTCAGTCCTGCCGCTCCTCTCTCCCGGGTCAGTGCTCCCGCTCCTCTCTCCCGGGTCAGTCCTCCCGCTCCTCCGAGTCTCTACTGGGAACCACGCAGTCTGCTGGAGCCGCAGGCTCGCAGCCCTTTGCACCGGGCGCCCATGTCCCTGAGGGCTTGGGGGCGGGGGCAGTGGCTGGTCCTCAGGAGGACAGTGTCCCCGGTTCCCATGTCCACGTGTGGGCTCTGCGGGCGCACACGGCCCTGTGCCTGCTGGCTGCCCTGCTTGGTGGCTGTGGGCACGCCGGGGCCATGGGGTGGGTCTGGCGGCCGGCGGGCTGCCCGCCGCACATGGCAAGCTCACAGGCCGCTCCCGCCTCAGCTCCGGGCCCCAGAGCTGCGCCGCCTGCGTGCAGGAGGGCATTTACGAGGAGGGCGTCTCGATCCTGGAGAGCAGCTCGGTGAGTGAGCCAATCGGCGCTGTGCTGGCCGTGTCAGGAGGGGCGGCCTGGCCTGAGCCTGGCCCTGGGCCTGGGGCGGGCTGGCGGGGGGCTCACCCGAGGGCCGCTCTCTCCCCAGGCGTTCCCGGACAATGCTGCCCGCAGGGAGGTGGAGAGCCTGCCGGCAGTCTGTCCCAGCGAGGGCTGCTCCTGGAAGGGGACCCTGAAGGAGTACGAGGTAGGGGCTGCCTGGCGCCGGCTCTGCCTCCCCCAGGGCAGCGTCGGCTTCCACGGAGGAGAGGCAGCTGCCGCTGGGGTGGCCGGACGCGTGGCCGGGGGCGGGGAGCTCGCCATCTGTGGCTATTTCCTGGGGTGGCCGGGAGGCAGGGAGCTCGCTGTCTGCGGGCGTTTCCTGGGGTGGCCGGGGGATGAGGAGCAGCGGTGTGCGCGGGGCCCGGCTTGGCCCAAGCGCCACACGGGCGAGGAGTCAGCCTTCTCGCTGCTGGGCTTGTGTTGTCCCCTCGCTGAGTGTGTTCTCGCTGGAGGATGCAGGAGTGGCCTGCTTGTCGGTCCTGGGGTCACAGGAAGGCGTCTTGACGAGGTGCCAGCGACAAGGGCAGTGGCTGGGTGCGTCTCTTGTGGGCCCCTCTGGCAGGTTGGGGCACCTGTGTGCCAGCCTCCCTCTGGCAGCTGGGCCTGCCGCCCTGCCGTCTCCTCGGGAGCCGGGCCAGGGCTCCTCCGGGGGCCCGCATGCCGCTGGAGGCTCTCCTCTGCGGGTCGCCCCCACGAGCCGTGCCCTCAGCACTTCCCGGTGGCCGGGTGCTGCCCGCGGAAGACGGGGTCCCCACGCTGTGGTGGGTCATACCCCGGGCTAGGCCTAGTCTTGAGAACAGGGGAGCCTGCCCCAGGCTGCAAGGGGAGGGGCCTTGGGCCGTCACGCTGAGGCCACTCTCAGCCTTGGGGTCTGACGAGGGGTCTGAGGGCGGGGAGCGCGACAGGGCAGGGTGGCCGGGCCCAGCCCGAGGCGATGGGGCTCCTGTGTGTGCGGGGCCCGGGGGAGGCCTCGGGGCCGTACAGCCCCCCCGGTAGGCTGCAGGGCCCCTGTTCTCTGCGCAGGGCTGCCCGGACCACAGAGCAGCCTCCCAGCAGTGCGGTGTGCGGGCTGTCCTGAGTTTCCACCTGAGGGCGGGGCCCGTCGGCCCTGGAGTGGGGATCCCGGGTCCCCAGGGCTCCTCTCTTCCTGCTTCTGGCCCTGGGCACTGCCCAGCGGTGTTCCCTGTTGCCCGACTCGACGTTGGCTTCAGGCTCTCGGGGTCTGCATTTTGCCAGAGCAGCTTGTCTGCGTCTGTGGGGGAGCCTGTGGTCGGGTGGACAGGAGGCGTGCTCTGCTCTGATGAGGCACCAGGCCTCCCTGTGCCCCTCCCGGGAGCAGGCCCCCAGTCCCTGGGCCACCGGGGGGCAGAGGCACAGACGGGGAGCCCGTCTGTGGGCGGGCCTGCCCTGTTGCTGCCTGGGGCTGTCCAGAGAGGAGGCCTTGGGGCAGGGTCTCCCTGGGAGGCTGGGGGACGCCGTGATGCTCTTTGAGGGGACCAGAGGTCCCTGGGGACAGGTGGAGTAACCCCAGCTCCCAAACCCTCGGGGCTTGCTCCTGCCTCCGGCTGGCAGTGCGGGTGGCAGCTTCGAGGGCCTCTGGCCGAGAGCCTGGGACCACAGCCAGCCGTGGGCCCGCTGGCCCTGCAGGCATGCGGGCTGGAAAGTCCCTGGCTGGGCCTGGGAGCTCAGGAAAGTCCCCGAGGGGGTGGTCATGTGGGAGGCGGGCCTGCCTGGCCTCTGAGTGCAGCCTCTGGTGCAGGCATGACCTGTCACCGGCTTGAGAGGCCACTGCAGACAAGGCCGCCTCGTTGTGCGGGCAGCCCCCTTGCTGCGTGGGGGCCCCGCCCTCAGCCCTGCGCCAAGACATCTGCCCTCTGGCTTGCTCAGACTGGGGCTGTGCTGGGAAATGCTGGGGCTGCAGCTGAGCTCCTGAGAGTGTGGAAAGATGGGGAAAATCCTGTGTAGCCTTTGAATAAGCTTTTCCCTTGCAGTGATGTCTAGCGTTTTCTAAGAACCCAGTGAGATAGCGTTCCAGTTCAGTCAGAAGATGGTGGAGCGCCTGCTAAATGTAGGTGGGGGTGGCTGGGGGCCGCTGTCTAGAACTGGGACTCAGGGAACAGCAGGGGGAAAGGGCCTCCGGCTTCAGAGGAGGGTCCGGGCGGACCTGGGTGGGGACCAGGCTGTGGGGCCGCCGCAGCTGAGAGGGGCGCAGAGCGGGCGTGCTGGCCCCTGCCGGGGTGTCCAGAGTTGAAACGCCTGAGCATTTGGTTTGAACTCTGGCTGACGGCGTGTTTGTTGATTTCTCCATGCCATCCGAGAGGAGTGGAGCTGACGGAGCCGGCCCGGCCCGGCCCGGCCCCTGAGCGTGCCCCTGCTCCGGGCCCAGGGGCGGCCGCCGTGGAGTGGGGCCGGGCTCAGCCAGGACAGGCCTTCCTCTCTGGGCGTGGCCGGGCTGCCCCGTGCCCAGCCTCCAGCGTTTGCAGGGATCAGGTCCAGGTGCCCCGGGCGCTGCCGTCCGTGCCTCCGGAGCCGCGGGCGCGTCTGAGGCGCCCGCCTGCTTGTGGTTTGCCTTGTGCTCAGTGCGGTCAGACCAGAGCCCTCTGGGGAGCTGGGGTGCCCTGGGGCTCAGGGACGTGCCCCCGGGCGTGCCTGCAGGGCGGCAGCCCCGGGGCAGGGGTCCCTCCGGTCTGCTCGCTGCACCCGGCATCGTCCTGCCCACCGCCGCACGGCCCGTCTGCGTCCCGGGGCCCAGCCTCCGCAGCAGCGTCCCTGACGCCCCCCCGGCCGTGTGGGGCTGCCTGGGGGCTGCATCCCATCTGATGTGCACTCCTGGGGCAGCGTGGAGCTGGGGTCCTGGGGCACCCCGGCTGCCTGGAGGGGCCCCCCATGCCGAGTCTCCGGGGTGCTCCTGGGGTTCTGCTTTCCCCGCAGCCAAGCCTGCTGCGTGAGGTGGAGGCCGTGTGTGCACACCGCCCTGGACGGTGGGCCACGTGGAGGCGGCCTGAGGGAGGCTCCTCCTCCTTCGGGGTCACTGTGGCTGACCGCTGGGGCACCCAGCCCTGCAGCCCAGAGCGGCCCGCGCCTGGCAGGCGCCCGGCCTGCGTCTCCACCGAGTGGTCATGTTGACGTGATGTGGATTGGACTGCAGTTTTTATAAAACGATCGCACACAAAGCATCATGTCCCGTTTTCTGCTTCCTGCCTCCTCCTGTGTCCCTTCCGGCCAGGTTTCCTGACGGCTCTCCCGGTCTCTGCCTGTCCCCTGGGCCTGCCACCCCGCCCATGCTTTCTCACTTCTCCAGCCGCCTCCGCCTCCCCACTCACCCCGTGGCCACCCCAGCGCCCGGCAGGCCCGGCTCTCACGGCCGCGGCACAGCACCCGCGGCGTCACCTCTCCTGGGACAGCCTGGGCCTGGCTGATCGTTCAGAGCCCCAGGCTGGGACCCCGCGTCCCCGGCCGCCTCACCCGTGGCCTCAGCTGCAGGAGGGCGAGGGGAGGGGCCTCTGACTGTCCCCTGGGCCGCGGTGGCTCTCCTCTGCCTTTCGTCCTCTAAGAGCCTGTCCCTCTGCCTCCGTGCCCCCCTCACTGTCCCCTCTGTGTCCGGAAGGTGGGGCTCCGCCAGCTGGACCTGGGTCCTGACCTCTGCCCTTGAGCAGGGGTGCCGGAGTGAGTACTGGGGTCCCGTGGCCCGGACAGAACTGCGGCTGCGGCCAGAGTCCCGCAGTGGCAGCCGACACCCGCTCCCTTTGTTGCCAGAGCTGCCACGAGGGACACTGCCCATTCCTGCTGACCGAGTGCCCGGCGTGCAAAGGCCTCGTGCGCCTCGGCGAGAAGGAGCACCACCTGGAGCACGAATGCCCGGAGCGGAGCCTCAGCTGCCGGCACTGCAGGGCGCCCTGCTGCCCAGCCGACATGAAGGTGAGCGCGCGGGCGGCACGTGGGGCCGTGTCTCCCTGCCTCGGCCTCCTGGCAGCCGGACGGGCCTGGCCCCGAGCCTGCGGATGCCCTCCTCATGCGCCCGGACGGGGCTCTGATGGCCAGACGGGCCCGGCCCTGAGCCTCGGATGCCCCCCACATGCGCCCGGACGGGGCTCTGATGGCCAGACGGGCCCGGCCCTGAGCCTCGGATGCCCCCCACATGCGCCCGGACGGGGCTCTGATGGCCAGACAGGCCCGGCCCCGAGCCTGCGGATGCCCTGCACGCCCGGCCGGAGCTCTGACGGCCGCTGTGCCCCTTGCAGGCACACCACCAGATCTGCCCCAAGTTCCCCCTGACGTGCGACGGCTGCGGCAAGAAGAAGATCGCCCGGGAGAAGGTGGGCGCTCTGGGGCGGGGGTGGGCTCCGTGTCCCCCCCCACGGCGTCGCCCGGCGGCTGCGCCCTCGGCCCGCGGGGGCGGGGACCTGGTACTCGGGCGCTCCGCGCTGTGCTGGGGCTCCCTGTGCCCTGGGGTCTCGGCCTCTGAGGGTGGGACGGGGGGAGGCGGCTCTCGCCTGCTGCTGCAGCGCATGGTCTCACAGATCCCTTTCACGTCCCTGCTGGCTGTGCGGGGAGCTGACCTGTGTGGCCAGCTCTCTCCGGCCCTCTGCTCCGGGGGGAGGATGCGAGCCCTGTGGCCTGTCCTCGGGGAGGCGGCTGTGGTGCTTCTGACAGAGTCTGTCTGTCTCCTCCTCCTTTGAGCACCTGGGGTCGCTCTGTAGAGCTTGTTCGCAGGTGTGCTGGGCCATCGCGGTGTTCCAGGCCGAGGACTGGGAGGCGAGTGCGTTCTGGGCGCTTGGGGGCTTGAGGCCCTCCCGGGCTGGCAGGGGGCCCCGTCCCGCTGCGCCCTGCCGGCCTCCGTGCCTCAGGCCTGGTCACACGGGGCGAGGACTGCATCCCAGCTGGTTTCAGGTGGTGACGCTCGGGTTGTGAGCATGACCGAGAGCTTTTCTGCCTTGAGTGTCACTAGTATCCCCCCCATTTTTTTTAATATTGGGGTGTAGTTTGATCCCTGGAGGAGGCCATGGCATTCCACTCCAGTATTCTTGCGTGGAGAATTTCATGGACAGAGGAGCCTGGCGGGCTACAGTCCGTGGGGTTGCAAAGGGTCAGATAGGACTGAGCCACTCCCGCTAACTCACCGCTAGCCTTAGATCCCCGGGGCTGTAGACCGGCTGGCGGGGAGGCGGCAGGGCTGCTTTCTGGGACTCGGAGGCCTGCGCGGGGAACAGAGGCTCCGCGGGTGATCTGGGATGTCCCTCAGCCTGTGCTGGCTTCAAGCACACACGTGGCTGAGTTTGCACGTGTGCGTGTGAGCATGAGTATGTAGGTGCCCTGCGGCTTTGGGAGCACCTTGCTGGGCTTTGTCTGGCCTGAGTGTGCAGAGGCCGGTGGGGTGGGTCCAGGAACCCTTCCTCGGACTCTGACCTGGTCGGGGCTGCAGGGGTGAGCGGCCGGAGCAGAGGCGGAGCGGTGTTGACCCCAGGCCCATCAGTTTCAGGACCACGTCCGGACGTGTGGCAGATGTCGAGTCCCGTGCCGATTCCACGCCGTCGGCTGCCCTGAGATGGTGAGTCCCAGTCTGCAGCTGGCCCAGCTTCTGGTTCTCAAGCAGAGGCCCTTCTGGACACATCTCCCCTCTTGCTCCAGCCCAGCCCGCGGGTGTCCTGGCTCTGTCCACGTCCTCCCGGTGATCCCCAGTGCCCAGCCTTAGCCACCCCGTGGAAAGGAAGGCCAGCATGTTGCGCCCCCCCCTCCCCGGGTCTGGCCACACCCCTGCCCATTCGCTCACCTCGCTTCACCTGGCTGTTGCGGCCACAAGCCCCGTGGTCATCCTGGACCTGCCTCCTGTCTCGTGTCCCGGCCAGTCTCCGGACGAGCTTCTGTTCTGCCCAGACAGCCCCCAGCCCTCCCCCCCTCGCTTCTGTGGTCTGCATGGCCCTGCTGTGTGATCCTGCTCCAGCCACTGGCCCAGCTGTCCTCCGGCATGCCGGCTTTCTCTGGACCTTGAACCCACCTCTCTGCAGCCGCGGCTGCCCGCTTCTCTGCGGCTCCCTTGGGTCTGGGCAGCCCCCTGTGCGCGTGGCCCCGGCCCTCCTCTCTCACCTGTTCCGTGTCCCCGAGGGCTGGGTGTGTGTAAACCTGGCCGGTAGAGACGGGCACCCCAGCCCTCTGCTCTCGGTGGGGGCAGCCTGCTGGCAGTGCTGTTACCTGCTGACTTGACGTCGCTGGATCTCAGCACCTGCTTTGTTTTTCTGCGGGTGAATGAGGGTGGGGCCCCTTCCGTCCCCTTGGTCTGTGTGTGCCTGCCTGCTTCTGGACACTGCGGTGCTGGTTATTTCGTGGGCTCAGGGGCTGTTAGCACCAGCAGAGGGGCCTGGGGCGTGAATGGCTTCTTCCCGGCCCTCGGAGGGTCACGTCCTGTTGACCTCGTGGCTCCAGCAGCAGCCTCAGCAGAGCCTCCACGTCAGGCATCCGAGGTTCCCGCACGCTAGGCCTCATGTGAAACTTCATCCCTTTATTTGTGCTTTAGGCTTTCTTAGTTTTTCTGACCCTCCACACTCGCTGTGGAGCTTTGGAAGGGACGTGGCTGCAAAGTCAGGTTTGTGCGGGGGGACTGCCTGAAGGTGACCTTCACCCCCGTCCCGAGCCGTGTGGCAGTGTCTGTAATGGTTCCTCCGGCAGCTTAAACACGAGTGAGGCGCGTAGGGAGGTCTGTGTCTCGAGGACAGGGTGAGTGCAGCGTCGGGCGTGGCGCTGGCAGCTCAGGGTTGGGCCTCGGCAGGGTTGGGCAGCTCAGAGGTCCGGGCCCGGGGCCTGGCGGGGCTCAGCGCTGTGTCCTCGGCAGGTGGAGAGCGAGAAGCAGCAGGAGCACGAGGCGCAGCGGCTCCGGGAGCACCTGGCCCTGCTGCTGGGCGTCCTGCTGGAGGCCGGGCGGCCCCCGGGGGACGGCCGCCCGCTGCTCGGCCAGGGCGAGGGCGCCTGGGAGGCCGGCACACCCTCCAGGGCAGCGGAGCTGCTACAGAGGTGCGAGGCCCTGGAGCGGAAGACGGCCACCTTTGAGAACATCGTCTGTGTGCTGAACCGGGAGGTGGAGCGGGTGGCCGTGACGGCCGAGGCCTGCGGCCGGCAGCACCGGCTGGACCAAGACAGGATCGAGGCCCTGAGCAACAAGGTCCGTGCTGGGGGCGGGGCGCGTGTCCCCATTGCCCAGGCTGCCTCAGACGGGCCGGGGGCCACGGCGTGTCCGAGCCAGGGCTGGGTGGCGCCTGGCTGTCCGGCGGGCTCCCTGCTCTGCCTGTGCCTGAGCAGAGGTCCCCGGAGTCCCTTCTCCGACGGGGCAGAGGTGGCCGCGGGGACGTGCTTGCTGTGTGTGTGGACTCACAGACACGCTTCCTCCTGGGGTGGGGGTCTCGGGGGCACGGAGCCGACCCGCGACAGCTGAGCCCCGCAAGGCTGAGGCGCTGGGCGAGGGGCCATCCTCCTGAGGAGGGGAGACAGGCCTGGAGGTCCTCACAGGCTCGTTCGTGCCAGGCGGAGGTTGGTCTCCGTGGGCCGGCAGAGGCCCGTCCTCATGGCCCCGCACCCCCAGGTGCAGCAGCTGGAGAGGAGCATCGGCCTGAAGGACCTGGCCATGGCCGACCTGGAGCAGAAGGTCCTGGAGATGGAGGCGTCCACCTTTGATGGCGTGTTCATCTGGAAGATCTCGGACTTCTCCAGGAAGCGGCAGGAAGCCGTGGCCGGCCGCACGCCCGCCATCTTCTCCCCAGGTGCTCTCCCGGGCCTTCCCACCCCCACCCCTGGGTCCGGGTCGGCTCCAGGCCTGGCTCCTGGCTCCGCACCAGCCTCCCTTACATGGCCGCCCCCACTGCGTTCAGTCACCCCTCCGCTCCTCGTTGGACGGGAGGTCGTCCGGACCGGAAGTGGCTGACCTTGGCCCTTGGCCCAGAGCCTTGCGAGCTGTGCGTTGACCTGGCCCGAGCCTCCCGGCTGGCAGTGAGGCCAACGTGGGCTCACGTTCAGGCCCTCTTTCTGAGCGCTTTGTGTCTGTCTGCGCCGGCAGCTGGCCCTCCTCGAGCCCGGGCTCACCCCCGCCCCCCGCCCCGCAGCCTTCTACACCAGCAGGTACGGCTACAAGATGTGCCTGCGCGCCTACCTCAACGGGGACGGCACCGGGCGCGGCACGCACCTGTCCCTCTTCTTCGTGCTGATGCGCGGCCCGCACGACGCCCTCCTGCGCTGGCCCTTCAACCAGAAGGTGCGTGGGGCTGCTGGGCGGCGGGTGGCGTCCGTGGCTGCTCGGCCCCACGGTGCGTGGAGAGCTGCCTCAGAGAGCTTGTGTGCCAGGGCGGCGGGCAGCCGGGCTGAAGCGGGGACCCGGGTCTGGGCCAGCACAGAAGTGAGAGGACGCAGCCCCGTGGCCCTCGCGAGGGCGTGGTGTCCCAGAGCGTGGGGCGGGGTCCTGCTTCTCCCTGGAGAGCGCTGCTCCTGGGCCGGGGCAGCTGGGAGCTCCTGAGAAAACGCCCATGAGGCCCGCGGGCCGCGCGCCAGCCTCGGGTCTCTGTCAGCAGACAGGGCAGGGCAGAGACGGACAAGCCCGGCTGGCCGCGGGGTGACGCCCCCTCGCCCCCGGGTGCTCTTCCAGGTGACCCTGATGCTGCTGGACCAGAACCACCGCGAGCACGTGATTGACGCCTTCAGGCCCGACGTGACCTCGTCGTCCTTCCAGAGGCCGGTCAGCGACATGAACATCGCCAGCGGCTGCCCGCTCTTCTGCCCCGTCTCCAAGATGGAGGCCAAGAACTCCTATGTGCGTGACGACGCCATCTTCATCAAAGCCATCGTGGACCTGACGGGGCTCTAGCCGCCTCTCGCACAGCAGGGCCCCGCGCTGGGTGGGCTCTGCTGAGCTGTCCTGAGGGGCCCGTCCTGAGCGGGGCTGGGCTGAGGGGCTGTGCGTCCCTGCTGGGTGTGCCCCGCAGGCCTGGAGCCCTCAGCCTGCAGCAGGGCGGCCGCGGCGAGGAGCCCGGGAGAGGAGGGCCGGCCTTGGGCCTGGCTGCCGCTCGGAGGAGAGCCCTGCTGGGCCAGCCTGACCAGGCTGCACGCGGCGGGTGCCCCGTGTCCCCCGCCCTGCGGGGTGTGGGGGGTGGGCCCAGCCCTGCCGAGACACGTCAACTTCCCCGTTGGCGCAGAGAGGCGCGCTCAGACCCTTGGCGCTCTGCCAAGTGCTGCCCTGGCTCCGGCCCTGGGGGCAGCGACCCTGGCCATCTCCCGAGTGTCCCGAGGCTCCCGGACACCACGGACCTCGGGGAGGTCAGCTGTTCTCCTGGGAGACTGCTTGCTGGGCGGCTTCCGTCTTTCAGGTCTTGCCAGAGGCTGCCGTGGAGAGCAGGGCCCCCGGGCCTGCAGAGTGCTGGTGGCTTTGTCTTCGGGGGAGGGGAGGGCCTGGCGTTGTGTCACCACAGGAGCAGCCGTGCCCACCCTGGGGTCCCCCCGACAGCGGCAGAGCCCAGGCGGCCTGAACATGGGGTGCACCTGGTGGACCCTGGCGGGGCCTCAGCCCTGGGGGCCCCAGCCGCGCGCAGGTCCTGGCCGCTGGCTGTCCACACCTGGGACTGGGAGACTCGGGGGCCAGGTCCTCAGAGACCTCATGACACTGGACACCCTCAGCGTCGTCACCGTCACTTCTCTGGTTCAAGAAGTTAAAACAGCAGAGAAGCACACAGAGTGATGAACTGTGAGCCCAGAGTTAACACATGTACACGTTTTGAATTATGTATTTTAATTAAAAAGACGTTGCATAAAAGTGGAGTCCTGCTTCCTTCCCTCGCGCTGCCTCAGCTGGCCAGGGCGCTGCCCTTGCCGATGCGAGTCGTCTGCTGTGTGCGTGTCCCGTCTGTCTCCCGGTTTGGTCTCCCACACGTGAGACGCGTGCATCGGCTCCCCCGCGGGGCCTCGCCCTCTGCCCCAGGGTGGAGGCCTGGCGTGCTGAGCACGGCGGGTGTGTGAACGCCAGGCCCCCCATCTGTCGCCTCCCCACTCCGCTCCCGTGGGCACACGCCTGCCCGTGCCCGGCGGGGCATCCCCGCCGCCCTGCGCACAGGCCCGCAGCTCCCGCAGGATCCCTCCTGACTGGAGGAAGCACTCGGGACCTGTACCTGTTTGTGCCGCTGTGGTCGCTGAAGGAACATCCTGTGTGTGTCACATTCACGGCCGATGGTCGTCATGGGTTGTGTCCCCCAAAAGCTAGGAAGTACTGTTTCTCAGTAACTTAGAACGTGACCTGGTTTGGAATGACAGCCTTTACAGAGAGAAATTGAAGGGAGGCATTAGGCTGGTCTCAATCCCTCATGCCCAGAGTCGTCGCGCAGAGGGGAGAGCACGTGCAGGTCGGAGGAGCGTGCCGCGTTGAGGCGGGGTTTGGGGGGAGGAGTCTGCGTCCGGAGCCCCAGAGACAGTGGGGGAACCCAGGAAGAGCCCAGAGGGCACCTCCCCAGCAGCGGCCCTGCCAGCTCCATGAGCTTGGACCTGAGCCCAGGACTCGGAGAGGATCGGTCCTCCGTTTTAACCATCCCGGTGTGCGGCTCAGTGTCCGGGCCGCCTAGGAAGCCGCCGGGGAGGGCTCAGTTGTGCATCTGCGGCCTCTCAGACACGAGCGCCTGGCCTCTCCGGTGGTCACTTTTGATGCGTCTCACTTTCTGCCGCGTGTGTTTTGAGACTGCTGTTAGCTGCACACACGTGTGGGATGGTTGTCTACTTGATGAGTCGGCTGCCTCGCTAGACATCGTAACTACCTCTTTCTAGTCAGTCGTCAAACGTGTTTGGAGAACTTGGGAGAGGGCTTCCCGTTGCTGCTGCTGCCGCCTCCTGCTCACATCCTGTCCTTCCTGTCGGGAGAGCTCCTCCACCTGACCCGACGGAGCGGATCCTTCTCACTGGAGACCCAGCTCCAGGCTGTCTCCTTTTGCCCAGCACTCAGAAAAGATTCACTGCTTCTGGGACCTCCCTGGCGGGCCAGTGGCTAGGATTCTGGCCTTTGACTGCCGCAGCCCGAGTTCAATCCCTGGTCAGAAGTGGAGGTCCCACAAGCCGAGGCGTGCCCCCCGGAGTGCTGCTTCCACGGCCCCGGGTCTCGGGGAGGAACGCGCAGCCCCACACGCGGTGCCCAGGGGTGAGCCGTGTCTCCTCTCTGCTGTCAGCGTCCTCCTGTCTTCAGTTTTCCCCTCTGATTCCATGTGTCTGGACGTGTGTGCTTGGCCCTGAGCCCTCCTGCTAAGCTTCTTGAGTCTGTAAGTTTGTATATTCCACCAAATCTGCAGACATTTTCAGCCGCTACTTTGGTTTTTTTTGTTGTTTTTTTTTTTTTATTTTTTATTAGTTGGAGGCTAATTACTTCACAACATTTCAGTGGGTTTTGTCATACATTGA
The DNA here is from genome assembly GCF_019320065.1 of Cervus canadensis. NCBI lineage: Eukaryota > Metazoa > Chordata > Mammalia > Artiodactyla > Cervidae > Cervus > Cervus canadensis. Next base: position 101,116,585 of record NC_057390.1, on the reverse strand, counting down.
TATGAATCAGCCATAGATTTACACGTATTCCCCATCCCGATCCCCCCTCCCACCTCCCTCTCCACCCGATTCCTCTGGGTCTTCCCAGTGCACCAGGCCCGAGCACTTGTCTCATGCATCCCACCTAGGCTGGTGATCTGTTTCACCATAGATAATATACATGCTGTTCTTTCAAAACATCCCACCCTCACCTTCTCCCACAGAGTTCAAAAGTCTGTTCTGTATTTCTGTGTCTCTTTTTCTGTTTTGCATATAGGGTTATCGTTACCATCTTTCTAAATTCCATATATATGTGTTAGTATGCTGTAATGTTCTTTATCTTTCTGGCTTACTTCACTCTGTATAATGGGCTCCAGTTTCATCCATCTCATTAGAACTGATTCAAATGAATTCTTTTTAATGGCTGAGTAATATTCCATGGTGTATATGTACCACAGCTTCCTTATCCATTCATCTGCTGATGGGCATCTAGGTTGCTTCCATGTCCTGGCTATTATAAACAGTGCTGCGATGAACATTGGGGTGCACGTGTCTCTTTCAGATCTGGTTTCCTCAGTGTGTATGCCCAGAAGTGGGATTGCTGGGTCATATGGCAGTTCTATTTCCAGTTTTTTAAGAAATCTCCACACTGTTTTCCATAGCGGCTGTACTAGTTTGCATTCCCACCAACAGTGTAAGAGGGTTCCCTTTTCTCCACACCCTCTCCAGCATTTATTGCTTGTAGACTTTTGGATAGCAGCCATCCTGACTGGCGTGTAATGGTACCTCATTGTGGTTTTGATTTGCATTTCTCTGATAATGAGTGATGTTGAGCATCTTTTCATGTGTTTGTTAGCCATCTGTATGTCTTCTTTGGAGAAATGTCTGTTTAGTTCTTTGGCCCATTTTTTGATTGGGTCATTTATTTTTCTGGAATTGAGCTGCAGGAGTTGCTTGTATATTTTTGAGATTAATCCTTTGTCTGTTTCTTCATTTGCTATTATTTTCTCCCAATCTGAGGGCTGTCTTTTCACCTTACTTATAGTTTCCTTTGTAGTGCAAAAGCTTTTAAGTTTCATTAGGTCCCATTTGTTTAGTTTTGCTTTTATTTCCAATATTCTGGGAGGTGGGTCATAGAGGATCTTGCTGTGATTTATGTCGGAGAGTGTTTTGCCTATGTTCTCCTCTAGGAGTTTTATAGTTTCTGGTCTTACATTTAGATCTTTAATCCATTTTGAGTTTATTTTTGTGTATGGTGTTAGAAAGTGTTCTAGTTTCATTCTTTTACAAGTGGTTGACCAGTTTTCCCAGCACCACTTGTTAAAGAGGTTGTCTTTTTTCCATTGTATATCCTTGCCTCCTTTGTCAAAGATAAGGTGTCCATAGGTTCGTGGATTTATCTCTGGGCTTTCTATTCTGTTCCATTGATCTATATTTCTGTCTTTGTGCCAGCACCATACTGTCTTGATGACTGTGGCTTTGTAGTAGAGTCTGAAGTCAGGCAGGTTGATTCCTCCAGTTCCATTCTTCTTTCTCAAGATTACTTTGGCTATTCGAGGTTTTTTGTATTTCCATACAAATTGTGAAATTATTTGTTCTAGTTCTGTGAAAAATACCGTTGGTAGCTTGATAGAGATTGCATTGAATCTATAGATTGCTTTGGGTAGAATAGCCATTTTGACAATATTGATTCTTCCAATCCTGGATTGGATTGGATCAGCTGCTACTTTGAACCGCTTCCTTCTCCCCTCGGGCTGCCGGCGGCACAGCCTCAGACCCTCACTCGCCTTCACCTGCTCTCCTTGCTGATCTGTCCTCAGTCACGGTCGCCGGCTCTCCTCTGACTTCATCCCGCTGTTGAGTCTGTCTAGTGAGTTTGTTTCTTTGCTGAGACGTTTCTACCCTGACGTCTGTGGCACGGTGTGGGCGACGCTCGCTCAGGTGTCTCAGCAGCCGCCACAGTCCGTCTGCTCACGCTGACACGCTCAGCACCTCAGGGCGCTCTTTTCCGCGGTTTTGTGAGAGCCGGCTGTCTGTGCGTTAGACTCTGGACACAGACTTCATCTGGTCTGGGTCTGGTTAGCCTCAGGCCCATGGCCCCACTGCAACCTGTGGGCTGGACCCCACCTCTGCTGCGCCCCCCACGCCCTCCTCTCTGGTTGGACCCCATATGTGCCCCACCAGCCCTGGCGGGGGGACGCAGACTCTCCTCTCTGGACAGGCCCGCGTGCACCCCCAGCCCTTGGCGGGGACGCAGACCCTCCTCTCTGGACGATCCCCCCGTGTGTGCCCCCAGCCCTGGGCAGGGACGCAGACCCTCCTCTCTGGACGATCCCCCCGTGTGTGCCCCCAGCCCTGGGCGGGGACGCAGGTGCTGCTCTGAGTCACCAGGCCTTGGGGCAGCCCCACCGCCGAGGGGCTCCTGGACCTCGCAAGCCCCTCACGGGCTGTTTCTCAAGCCGCTCCCTCTGGTCTGGTTGCCGGCCCCCATCTGGCCCCCAGCCTGGAGCCTGGCGCTTGGGCCGTGGCCACAGAGCCCCCGGGGGCTTCCCCACCTCAACACTCAGTCCGCTTTGTGAGCCCCCTTCCCGCCCTTTCGTGGGCTGGCGGCCGTGCTGCAGGCCCAGCGATCGGAGGTGGGCGCTGGGGAGAGGTGCGGTCCTGGGGCCCCGCTGCCCCGCGGCCCTCTGCAGAGGCTGGGCGGTGAGCCTGTGCCTTCAGCTGCTCCCCACTGAGCTTGCTCTCAGACCTCTGCTCGCCCCTGGGGGCAGTGTCCTCAAAGCCACCTCCCCGCCCCCATCCCCCGTTCTTCTGGCAGGTTTCTGCTTCTCTGCTTTTCGCTGTTTGCCTCCACAGCAGCTGGGCCAGGGCCAGCCTCCTTTCCCTGCGTGAAGCATTTAGCCCAATTGCTGCACCTCTTCCCTGTCAGCTCTCTTTTGAATGTCAGTTTCTGCCTGTTCTTGATTCCTGTTCTGCTGTTTCTGCCTTACAGATTTTGTGTTTTCTTGACGGCTTTCAATTAAACATATCCCCGTTTTTTTCCAGAAACTGTGTCATCTTGCAGCTCCTCCGGACCAGTAGCGTCCATGGGGTTTGCTGGCTACTGCCCATGGCTGAGCACAGGTTCTGGACTGCGCTCCAGTGGGTCCAGGGCAGCGCACCCCGGCTCTGCTGCTGTTGGGGCCCCTTCCCTGTTCTCACGGGTCCAGCGGTTTGCAGACAAACCCAGGGATGTGGGCGCCGCGCTGCCGATGCGGCACTGGGGCTCTGTCCTTGAGGAGCCGCTGTGCTGCGGGCTGGCTGCCCCAGGCACACCGCCCTTTGGTCTGAGTCCTCCCAGGCTAGCTTACCTGACCTGTGTGTGCCGGGCCTGCCTGGCCCGTCTCCCTGCAGCCGGCTTGACTGTGAGCCCACAGGCAACTGGGCCAGCCTCTGCTCACCGCTGCCTCTGGCTGGAAGGATGTAAGGCCGCCTAGGGCCTGTCCACGTCTTTCTCGACCATCATGTTGACGAGTGCCATGTGTGGGGCTGACAGAAGTCCAGTACCGCCACTCCCCAGGTGGACTGCTCGGCAGGCCTGCTGCCACGGCAGAGCCCCCACCCCCAGCATCCCCAGACGAACACGCGGCCCCGGTGAGCCCTGGGATGGGCCAGGGCCACCCCTGCCCCTCTGCTGTGTCCACTGTCACTGCCAGGCGCCACAGGGCTCTGCCCACTGCCCCAGCCATGGCCCACCTGGAGGACTCCAAGCCCTGAGCCGGAAGCTCCACCGGCACCCAGGCAGGCAGAGCTCTGGTTCCCCAACCAGCTGGCCCGCCTGCGTGCTGTCAGAGTCCTCCTGTGCCCCCTGCTGGCGGGGAGTGGACACGCAGTACACCTGCTCAGGAGTCCGAGCCAAGGGGGCCTTGTTTAGAGGCGGTGGGGGCGGGTCCCCGTTGGCCGGCTCAGGGCAGCTCCAGCGTGCGGCACCCTGCCCCGTCCAGCAAGCACACCAAGGGCCTGAACAGACGCCACAGCCCTCCCTGCAGAGACTGGCCAGCGCTGTTCTCTTGCCAACCGTTTATTCAGACCCTGAACAGGTGACCCGTGACATGCAGGCCCCCTGGGCTCATGGCAGCCTGACCTGCATTGCAACCCTGACGCTTGGCAGTTCCCAGAGTACGGCACCCCGGCTCCCTGGGCAAGGCTGGGCCCAGTGAACAGTGCCTGGCCCCCAGGGCTGCCAGGGGACATGTGGTGCTGACGGGCCCAGGGGAAAGGGGTGGGTGAGGAGTGGGGGGCGGGGGACCCAGTGTCCTGTGCACCCCGGGCCAGTCAGAGCGGACCCTGGCTGCCCGGCGCTGAGCCGCACAGCCGTGGGAGGCGGTGTGTGTGCGTGAGCGTGGGGGGCCAGGCCGCGCTCCCTGCGGCCTGCCGGCCCCCTTCCTAAGGCATTCCTGTGGCGAGCTGCTCTGCCCCTGTGCAGTCTGGGCCGCATTCAGACCTGGGAAAGGGCCCCAGGCGTCCTCGGGGGGCCCCAGCGCCTCAGCGCTTCTGGCTGGCGAACCAGGAGAAGAAGGGGCGTGGGCGCGGGCGAGGGCGCGGGGCCTGGAGGACACGCACGGTGCGGGGTGAGCGCCAGGCTTTGATGGTGGCGTCATCGCTGGCCGTCAGCAGGAGCTCTTGCTCCTGGGGGCTGAAGACCACCGAGTTGACCACATCCTGGTGCCGCAGCTTGGCCAGGCAGATGTTGTAGTGGCGGTCCCAGATGTAGCCGTGGCGGTCCTCGGCCCCGCTGCCGAGGGGACAGTCTGCGGTGAGCCCGCCGCGCCCCGCCCCCGCCCCGCCCCGCCCCACCCAAGCCCCTCCCCGCCCCGCTGCACCACCTGGCCACGAAGTCCCTGCTGACGTCCAGGAAGATGAAGAAGCACTCATCGTTGGGTGTGTAGGCACGGTGCGCACGCAGAGCCCGCTTCACCTCCCGCATGGTCTTGAGATCGAAAACCAGCAGGTCGATCTCCTCGGCGATGGGCGGCGGCTGCATGGGGTCTGCCACCACCGAGCCGCTGGGCCAGGCGCGGCTGTTCACGTACAGGTACCTGCACCGGCATGCGGCTCAGTGCGCGCCCGCGGAGCGCCCCCCGCCCCCGGGCCACCCACAGAAGCCCACCTGTTGTCGGGGGACAGGCCCATGCCAATGATGTGTCCGTGCACGTCGATGACGTGGTCCAGCGCATCAAAGAAGGCGTCGGAGCCCCGGCCCTCGCCCAGAACGGGCCCGGCTGTGGTCATCTGGTGCGGCAGGATCTGCTTGATGCCTTCAAAGAGGTGGGGGAGGCGGCACCTTGGCGCCTGGCAGTTCCCAGACAGCTGGGGGGTTGCCTGACCCGCCCCCCCCCAGATCTGAACGTGTGCCTGCCCAGGGGCGAGTGGGGGGAGGTGCTTGGACCAGCGCTCGGCCCCCCGGGACAAACAGAGGAAGGGGCTTTGCCCACAGACTGACCCACCCCAGGCCCCTCACCGATCTGGTGCGGCGAGTAGGTGAGGCAGCCGGTGGTGAAAATGAGGAGCTTGTTCCCGGCGGCGGCCCTGCCCTGCTCAGGGGGCTTGGTGTGTCCCTGGGCCAGCAGCTCAGCCACCTTAGTCTCCAGCGTGCTCTCCGGCAGCAGGGGCTGTGCCCGGCCCTCCAGGAGCCCATCTAGGAGGCGCCGCAGGCCCTTGGTGCGGGCCGGGCCCGGGTCGCTCTCCTCGTCCTCGCTGTCGCTGCCCAGGTCGAAGACGCGGCTGGAGTCTGTGCCGGGGGTGCCGGCATCCAGCAGGAGGTCGGGGCTGTCGAAGCGGCTGCAGTCAGCCACCATGACGGTGCGGATGGTGCTGGCGTTGAGGTTCTGGATCTTGAAGAGCCGCTTCACCACGTTCACGTTCTCCGACTCCACGTCCTGCAGGCAGGAGCGCGGAGGTGGGCACGGGCTGCGGGCGGCTGCCGCTGGCCGCAGTGCCCGCCCGCGCGCACCTGGAAGGCGTTGTTGAGCCAGAGCACCGAGCAGGACGTGATGTCCCCGATGCGGTGCAGGTTCCCGGAGATCAAGCTGGTGTCCGTGAGCCAGCAGCCGAACACGTCGTAGGGCTTGTTGCGAACCCGGGACAGCAGGGCGAAGGTGTCTGAGGGAGCAGCAGGAAGGGGCGGGGCGGGCGGGGGCTGGAGGGGTGGGGCGCAGGCGTCTGGGCAGCGGGCGGGGCGTTAGGGGCGGGGTGGTCGGCCAGAGAGGGAGCACGGCGGGGGAGCGAAGGAGGGCCGCCCGCCCCCAGCCCTCTCTTACCTAGACTGATGACCGCGATCTCCCCGGAGGAGGAGTTGTGGGGCCCCAGGAACACCCCCGACGCCAGCAGCAGCGAGTCGTCCTGGTTAAACTGGGAGAACTGGGTGTAGCTCCAGTTGTAGGGCCGCATGTCCGCGCTGTGTATCAGCGAGATGCTCAGGTCGTTGCTCCAGATCTGCGGTGGGGGGGGCGCCCAGCAGGCACACCGGTGAGCCCGTCCGCGCAGCGCCCCTCAGCCCCTCTCCTGGCCAGCGCCCACAAACCGCCCAGGTGGGGGTCCCTTGTCTCTGGCCTTCAGACCACCCGAGGCCTGTGGGTATATGGTGCTCCAGCCGGCTCTGGCGTAGCTGTGCACGGGGCCCTCTGCTTGTCTGCAGGCAGTTAGGGCCACCCAGCCCAGACCTCCCAGCCCGGGCGGCCACCCAGGTTCTGACCCTCCCCGGGGGCCGCCGTCAGCCCTGACCTGCGCCCTGGGGCTGCCCGCACCTTCACCGTGCAGTCCTTGGAGCAGGACGCGAACTGGCCGCCCGAGTGCGAGAAGCTGAGATGCAGGACCTGGTCGCTGTGCTCCCGCAGCGTCTGCACCTCCACGCAGGGCACCGCGTCGTAGAGGCGGCGGAACTCCTCGAACCAGGACGTGGCCGCTGTGGGGGCGGTCATGCTGGGGCCACGGGCCTTGGAGCCAGGGCCCTGGCAGCCGGGGGCCACCCTACCCACCCTTCGGCTCCCCCCGAGGCCCAGCGCTGGGAGGCCCGGCCCGGCCGTCCCCAGCCAGCGTGAGGGCTGGTGCTGACCTGGGTGTCGGGGCACATCTCGGGCCACCTGGTAGTAGCGGTAGAACTGCTCCCTCCACAGGAACTCGTCCCTGGACACGGCCTGCCACTGGCGGCACACCAGCCCGGCGGCCAGCACGTCGGCCGGGCCCAAGCTCAGGAAGATCTGGTAAACCAGGCTGTCCGGGAGCAGGGGTGCGCCCCCCTCATCCATCGTGACATTCTGCCCAGGCGGCCCTGAAACCCAGGCACAGCCGCCTTAGCTGCCGGTGGGACCAGGGAGGACACCGGCCCCCAGGCCCAGGAGAGGCACAGGGCCCGGGGCTGAGCCAAGCCGAGCCAGCCCAGTAGGTGCTCCTCCTGCCCTGCCAACTGCCCTGCGGAGCATTCCACTGGACTGAGCATGTGCGGAGGGCCGGCTGGCACCGCCTGCAAGGCCAAGGAGCCAAGAGCTTCCCCAAGCCCCTCCAGACAGCCGTGCTCCTCGGACCCTGCGCTCCTGAGGTCCCGCAAGGCCCCGTGATCCCCGGAACACGCAGCTTCCCGGCCTGGTCCAGCTGGAGCTGGAGTTGCCGTGGGCTGGGGGGACCCACTGTCACCCTAAAAGTTCCCCTCCTCAGGAGGAGAGGCCTTCTGGGTGGGGCCCTCTGACTTCCCCCCATAGGATCCCGGGGAGACATCTGGTTGCCAGAGCTGGTGACCGCTCCGAGGCCCAGAAGGGAAGGGTCGGTGACCCCTGCGCACCATCTCTGACCTTGCTGCCCCAGGCTTCGGAGCGGTCAGCATGGGATAGAGGTCCTTCCCAGGAGAGACTCGGGGCCGGCGGAACGAGGGCCGGCCCGGCCGCCCGTCCCAGACGCCGCCAGGAACACCAGCCGGCCCTGACCTCTGCCCTCTGGCCTGGGGGACCCCTGCCAGGTTGGCCGCAGGCCAGCACGGACACAGCCGGGCGAGCTGGGGGCGGGGCGGGGCGGGGGCGGGGCCGCCCAGCGCCCCCCCACCCTCCCTCCGAGGGGCTGCCGGGGGTGGGGCCTCGGTTCGGCCCCTCGGTCCCGGCGGCCTCGGCGATTCATTCATTGGCCAAGGACGCGTCCGGGGAGTCTGGGGGCCGGGCCAGGGGTCGGGCCGGAGTGACGACGCTCTCCGGGCTAGGCCGTGAGGGCCCGGGCCGGGGTCCGGACGCCGCCGTCACGACGCTCCCCGGTCCGGCGCACTCACCGCGGCCGCCTCCGCCCGGATGCGCGGCCCCCGCCCCGGCGCCCAGCCTCAGCCCACGGACCCTCTTCCGCCCTCCGTCGACGCTCCGGCCGCCGCGTCTCTATGATGGAGGCCGCCAGGCTGATGCCACGAGCCCCGAGGCATCGATGACCGTCGAGGGCCGAGCGCCACAGCACGCGTCGGCCGTTACTGCGCCTGCGCGTTAGGGCCCCGCGGCGCGGGCCGCGCTTCTTTGTGCGCCTGTGCGCGTCCGGTCTCCCCTGGAACAGCGCCCCTGGCGGCGGAGAGGGGCGTCGGCCGTGTGCCGGGCCCGTGGCGGGGCTGCGGGCGAGACTCAGGGTCGCGGGTTCGAGACCGAGCTCCGGCGTTCCGCGGCCTCACAGGCGAAAGTGTGCTCCGCTGTGGGGGGATGAACGTACAAAGGGGTGAGCACCCGCCGCAGTGGAAGTCACCGGGTTTGTGGACAGGGGAAAAAAAGAGAAGGTTGCTCAGTCGTGTCCGACTCTGTGCGACCCCATGAACTGCAGCCCCCCGGGCTCCTCTGTCCATTCGTGGACTGTGCAGTTCATGGGAGTCTCCAGGCAGGAGTACTGGGTTGCCTTTTCCTCCTCCAGGCGATCTTCCCCACCTAGGGTTTGAACCCGGTTCTCCCGCATTGCAGGTGGACTCAGCCACCTGGTGGACAAGGACCGGAGGTCAGCTTGGACTTTGGACGCGGACATGGCGACGGACCCCTGCCGGGAAGCGCAGGGCGGAGGTCAGATGTCCGGGCTGAGGCTGGGTTCACCCGCAGGCTGAGTGGGGGGTTGCCTGGCCCAGGGCAGGGGTTTCGGCGGCGGGAGCGTGGCAGACTTCCTGGGCGGGGCTGCTGGGCAGCAGTGGACAGTGGACTCCGACCTGGGGCTTGACCGTCCTGGCCTGCGCCTCCTCTGGCCCTGGCCCTGTCGCCGCCGTCGCCATGCTGACCCCCAGGATCGCAGCCCTCTTAACTCTGCTCCTGGCCAGCAGCTCCCTGGGTCAGCGGGCGCGGAGACCCCCGCGGCCCCCGTCTCCCATCAGCACCATCCAGCCCAAGGCCAGCTTTGACGCCCAGCAGGTAGAGCTGGGCGGAGGTGGGGCAGGGGCCTGCCCGGCTCTGCTGCCCCCAGCCCTGCGGGCCCTCACGCGGCCTGCTCCCCAGTTCGCAGGGACCTGGCTCCTGGTGGCCGTGGCCTCCCCGTGTCGCTACCTGCAGGAGCAGGGCCATCGGGCCGAGGCCACCACTCTGCACGTGGCTCCTCGGGGCTCGGCCATGGCCGTCAGCACCTTCCGGAAGCTGTGAGTCCCAGCGAGGACCCCCTGAGCCCACCCCAGCTGCGGCCTCACCCGGGTGGGGGTGCCCCAGCCTGCTGGGCGTCCTCCCACGCCGGCCGTGCCCCCAGGGATGGAATCTGCTGGGCAGTGCGGCAGCTGTACGGAGACGTGGGGCGTCCGGGGCGCTTCCTGCTCCAAGGTGAGGCCCTGGCCGCTGGGGGCGGGTGCGGCACTGGCGGTGGGGCTGACCCGCCGGCTCCCCGCAGCCCGGGGTGCCCGCGGGCCGGTGGACGTGGTCGTCGGGGACACGGACTACCGCGGCTTCGCCATCTTGTACCTGGAGCGGGCGCGGCAGCTGTCGGTGAAGCTGTACGGTACGTCCGGGGGGCCTGGGTCCCCGGGGGCTGTCGGATGGGCTGGGCGGGCCCTCTCCTCCCTTCCCCCTGCCCCTGCCCTTCTGCCCAAATGTGGGGGCAGAACCGGAGCGGGAAGGGGGGAAGCAGGGGTCAGATCGCAGCCCCAGGCACACAGCCCAGCCCCCAGAGCGCCCTGCAGGCCCCCGCCCCGTGGGTGCCCAGGAGCCCGTGTGTCCCGCACGCAGTCCGCTCTCTCCCCGTGAGTGATTCCTTCCTGAGTGTGTTTGAGCAGCGGGTCCAGAGGGCCAACCTGACCGAGGACCACATCCTGTTCTTCCCCAAGTACGGTGAGTGTCCCCCCCACCGTTTCAGCCCGGCTCGCCATGCGCCCCCACCCCCGGCCGCCCTGACCCCTGGCCCGGCCCCCCAGGCTTCTGCGAGGCGGCGGACCAGTTCCACACCCTGGACGGTGAGCGGGCAGCTCCAGCAGGCGGCGTGGGGGGCGGTGCCGAGGGCTCGCTCCTGGCTGAGACATGTCTGTGCTGCAGAAGTGCAGAGATGAGGTGGGCGGCCGTCCCGTGCAAGGAAGCAGCCGGCCCGGAGGTGGACCTGCCGTCCCTCGTCCACCCGCCTGCCCCCACAAAGCCGCCCCTCCCCCAGGAGCTCCGTGGGCTCTCATTAAACACTGCAGCCTCAGCCCCTGCCTCTTCCTTTCCACCCAGGATCCCACCTGGGCGTCTGCCCACCTGTTCTGCTTCCCTGATGGGCCGGAGGGCGGGGGCCCACCTCCCAGTGCCGAGCCCTCCCCAGGGAGGTGGGGGTGGGGAACGGCTCCTGGCCAAGGCCTAGGGCGCCTGGCACCCTGCCCTCGGACCCCAGTGTCCCCTGCTCTGGCCCCCGCGTGGTGTTGGCGGCTGTCTCTCCTGCTCCCTGGCTCTGAGCAGGCTGGTCAGACGCCCCGGCCTTCTCCAGAGCCCTCCCCACACGTCCCCCTTGCCTCCTCCTGAGACCCCTCCTGGGAGGCAGGGCCCAGAGTCCCAGGGGCCTGTGGCCGAGGCAGAAAGGGCCCTGGGGAGGAGCATGCGGCTTCAGGGGGGCAGGCAGGGAAACCCCCTCCCACTTCCCGGGTCTGGGGTGAGCTGACACCATCTGAGGCAGCTGGGAGGCTGCGTGGCCCTCACAGCCCCAGGGGCAAACAGGGCCAGGCAGGGGGCAGGACTGGCCAGTAAACAGGACTGCCCCCTGGGCCAAGGCTGGCCTGGAGGCGAGCAGCAGGCGCCCCTGGGGGCGACCACGTGGGTGGGCCAGCAGGGGGCCCAGAGTGCCGGAGGGGGGGCCATGGACAGATGGGGTAGCCCCCAGGAGCCCATACCCAGGGTCTGCCCAAGGTCACCAGCCACGAGGGACCACAAGATGACCTCTGGCCTGTAGAGAAGACCTTTCTGGAAAGTGGGATCCCTGAGGTCTGGGAAGAGATGGAGATGGTGTCCCTGCCCCCCAGCCTCTGCCTGGACGGGCTTCTCCGCGTGACCGCAGGCCGTTGGCAGAAGGTCGAGCGTGGAGACAGGGCCTCCCCCGACCGACTATTCGCGCTCCACACACGTGGGTCCCGGCCGACCTGCCCATCCCTCACCCGTGTCCCTGACAGCAGAGAGGACGCCAAAGAAAAAATGCGCAGTGCAGACCCCTGCGAAGCAGAGACCCAAGGGTGGGAGCTCCGATGGCGCGACGGCTCCATCCCCACCCCCGCCCCCGCCGGGTCTGCTGCGGGTGGGGGGCCCACGCAGGCACAGCTGCCAGGGGCCTCGCGGGCCCAGCTCCGGGCCCACCGCTGAGAGCTCGCCCCCGACCCATCCTATGAAGCAGTGGAGGATGTGGGCCAGTTCCAGCTGCCCCCAGGCCCGCCCGCGCTCTGATGGGTCCCCGGACCCCCGCCCTGCCCCCACGGGAGGCTGGCCTTCTCCCCCTCACCCCCGTCTCTCTCCCGCCTTCTCCTGTACAGCACCCCATGCTGGCGAGAGCCAGGCCCACGTGACGGCTGCTGGTCGTCCCCGGGGCATTGCAGACAGCTGTGCCTGGCACACACTGCCCGGCCCGCCCCTTCCCACGTGCCCCCCCATAAGGAGGAGGGGCAGCCCCCCTCAAGAGGACTTGGGGAGGCTTGAGGGCAAATGGCAGCCCCCAGGCTGGGGCCAGGCTGGGGCACAAGGTTAGGGAGGGGTCTCAGCTCGGCCAAAGCTGCTCTGTCCGGGGACCCTCGGTGTCTGCGCAATGGGCATCTCGGAGATGCCCCCTGTGTGCCAGGCCCCTGCCCCTGGGAGCCAAAGTCCAGGGCTCACCGCTCCCCGACGCTGGTGAGGCAGAGTGGGCCCGGAGAGATGGACCCCCGCCCCAGCATCCGGACCTGCGCTGCGGGGAAGGCTAGGCCGCCCCGGGTGAGCCGCAGGCCATGAACAGGAGGCACCTCCGTCTGGTCCCTGGAGAGCAGGGTCGGAGACCCCTGGGCCCGGCCCCGCGTGCCCATCCAGATGTGGGCGGGGGGACACTTGCTGGTAGGAGCCCACAGCCCTGCAGGGCCCACTGTCCACAGTGGGCAGGGATCGTGTCCCTTGGCGCTGGACTCCCAGCTGGGCAGGCAGGTGGGGCTGGCGGGAAGGGGAAGGGCAAGGACCCCGCCGAGCTGGGCACCTTGTCAAACTTATGTCCGTGAGTCGGTGATGCCATCCAACCGCTTCATCCTCTGTCGCCCCCTTCTCCTCTAAACTTTCAAAAACTAGGGACTTCCTGGTGCTCCAGTGGCTAAGACTGTGCTCCCGACCAGGAGGCCCAGGTTCAATCCCGGGTTAGAGGACCAGGTCCCATACGCTGAAAGTAAAGATCCCTCATGCCGCAACGAAAACGGAAGATCCTGGGTGTCACAAGGCCCAGCACAGCCAAACAAATTTTTTTTTAATTGTTTTCAAAAACTAGGTGAGGCAATTGTAGTTCTAGATGAGCCGTCTTTACGTGCGTGCTCAGTCATGTCCGACTCTGCGCGGACACGCGATCCCATGGTCTGTAGCCTGCCAGGCTCCTCTGCCCATGGGATGTCCCAGGCAAGAATGGTGGAGTGGGTTGCTGTTTCCTTCTTCAGGGGACCTTCTCGACCAAGGGATCAAACCCGCATCTGCCATGGCAGGTGGATTCTTCACTGCGCCACTTGGGAAACACTGAGTCATTTTGTGTAAAGGTATTTATTGACTATAATTGAGCCTTGCCTTTTAACTGTAAGAGTTGGCTTTTCATCGGGCTTCCCAGGGGGCGGTAAAGAACCTGCCTGCCGATGCACTGCTCAGGCCTGGGGTGAGCGAGGATCCTGGGTCAGGAGGACCCCCTGGAGCAGGGCGTGGCGACACACTCCAGCACTCCTGCCGGGAGAATCTTACCAGAAAGAGAAACCTTGAAAAATGTAGGGAACTCTGACTGGCAGTCGTGGTCAGGGAGCCTGGAAGGGCCACGCATGCCCGGCTGCGCTGACTCGGACGCCCCCGGCCCCCGGAGATGAGGCTGCCGCGTCCCTACAGCGGCCATGACAACACCTGGCGCTCTGTCTTCTGGCACGAGGCTGGCGGGAGTTCCCAGACCAGGGACTGAACCCGGGCCGTGGCCCCGAAAGCCGGGAGTTGTAACCACTGGGCCACTGGGGCGCTCCCTGGGCCTGGCCCCTCCTGCTGGGCACCTGCTGTCCCTGCCCCCGCAGGAGCTCCGGTGGACGGGGGGCCGGCCCCTGCGTGTGGGCACAGGGCCTGGGGGGATGGCAGCACCTGTCGGGGGGCGGGCTGCTCCGTTCTGACAGGCTGCTGACCGCCCGTCTCCCTGGAGGGCCCCGTGGGCGCGGCGCGGCAGAGTGCCCGCAGCCCAGGGGGCCTGGTGCCACCTCGCCGGGTTTGGGACCAGGTGGGCTCAGCGGAGGAGGATGGGTGCTTTCAGGGGGGCTGCGGGCTGCCCCCCAGCTTAGGCAGAGCATGACAGGCCCTTCAGGAGTTCCCAGGAGAATCACCAGGTCGCTGGCACGTCTCTCACTGAGGCCAGTCTGTAAGTAGAAGAGCTGTGCTAACCGGCCAGGCCCAGGGAGGTCAAGGCAGGGGGGCTGAGCCCCCCAGAGCCCCCACCCCACCCCGTCTAGCTGGGAGGAAGGACCCAACGAGGGCCAGGCCCTTCCAGGAGGAGGGGAGGCAGCCTGGGACTGAGCCAAGGCCTGAAGCCTTGGGCCCGGAGGCCAAGGGTGGGAGGAGGTGGCCCAGGGCGAGCTCAGGGGACGAGTACAGGTCCTTCTCGTGTCTGACAGAGCCCAGCACCCGGTGCCCAGCTGGAGTGGGGAAGAGGGCTCTGTCCTTCCCCCAGGGGTGTCTGGGGCCGCCCCCGCCCTCCGCAGCTGCCCTCCAGCCCCCAGGGCCAGCGTGTGGGGGCGGCCGGCCAGCCTACCCTGCCCCATCCTCCCCTGCCCCCTCCCGGGGGTGACTCAGGTCCTCCTGGCCCTGTTCTGGCCCCGCTTCGGTCTCGGGGCTGTGGAGCCGCCTGCGGGCTGGCTGCCCTGCCTGCTCCAGGGTGAGAACGTCCTGGCCTTGACCCCCCAGGCTCCCACCTGGGACAGAGCATTCTGCCCTCTGCCTGGTGCAGCTGGGCCGGCAGGGGGAGGCCCCTGGAGGGGGCAAGGGGTGGCCAGGCCCGGGAGGCTGGACCCAGCGGGCATCCCACCTGCTCCACCTCTGGTGGGCAGGGCCTGATTGGGCCCCGCCCCTGGAGCCCACCCCCAGCCAGTCCTGAGGAGGACGGAGCGGGGTCACACCCCCAGGGAGGGGCGCCCGCCTGTCAGGCCCATAAAGAGGTGGGCGAGCCTGGGGTTGGCAGCAGGGCTGCGTCCCGCCAGTCCCTGCTGGGATGGGCCCATGGTTGGCCCTGTGGGTGCTGCTCTACCTGCCAAGATCCCTCCAGGGCCAGAGCCCACACACCCCGGCAGCCCCCGGCTCCGTTCTGCAGAGTTTCGAGGACAGCAAGGTCAGGGGTGGGGAGGGACGGGAGGCGCCCACCAGGCCCGGGTGCGGGGAGTCAGCCAGGCCAGCCCTCTCGGCACCCCCGCCAAGGAGACCCCTGGCCTCCCCCGCAGTCCCCACCTCTCCCTGCAGGGTTGGGGGGAACATCTCAGTGCCTCTGCACAAAGAGGCCCCCCTGGCCAGCATCACAAGCCCTGCAGGGCCCGGGGCGCTCTCAGCCTCCTGTCAGCGTGACCGAACACCGGAAGCTGTTGCCGAATGCAGCAGGGATCCCAGCCGTCCTGGCCCCTGCCAACCCCCAGCCCCTTGCAGTTCCAGGGGGAGTGGTTTGTCCTCGGCCTGGCGGGCAACACCCACACGGTAGCAGACAGGTCTCTGCTGAGCCCTTTCACGGCGACATTCACGCTAAATAAAAACCACCGCTTGGAAGTGGCATACGCCATGATTCGGTGAGTGAGGGGCTGGGGCCCAAACCCTCAAAAGCCAATGCCTCTGTGGCAGGTCCACCAAGGGCTCTGGCCACACTCTCCCAGGCTTCCTTCTAACGTGATGTTCAGCACAAGCTGCTGACAACCTCACCCGACTCTGGGGGTGCGTACTGAAAAGCGGGGAGGCACTGACCAGATCACAGACTAGAAGAGCCCCAGGGCTGGGGGGTGTCAGGCTCCGCTGGATCCGGGAGCTCAGGCCCTGTGATCAGAGACTCCTCACCCCTCCTCCCTCTCCTTCTCTCAGCTCTGGTTGCCTTAGACTTCCATCCAGGCAGGTTCTCCCCTCACAGGGATAAGACGGTGGCTTACACTGACGTCCTCCTCAGGATCAAAATACCAGAACAGGGGAAATACGCAGGCTGGCCTGGCCGTGGTGTCTGATCAACTCTTCTTGAGTCCTGCGTTCCCCTGGACCCATTGCTGTGCTGTCCAGGGCGACAGGCACTCTGGTGGGCCGGCCAGGATGACTGGTTGGGGGGAAGTGGGGAGGCTTGATGGACAGCCCTGGGGGTGCTTCCTCACCCGTGCAGCTCCTCCAGCAGGTCCCGTGGCCTTCCTCGCTCACCCACCTGGAGATCTCTTTCGCTGAGGGCTCTTCGATTCCACTGAGACAGGAAGCTCTGGAGGCCAGCAGCGGGGCACGGAGCAGCCCCCTGCCCGGCTCCCGTGCATGCTCAGCCACGCCCGACCCGCTCCTGATCCGTCGGGGGGCTGGTTAACTGGGGGCAGGGACCCAGTGCACACGCCACCCCGGAAGCTGCCTCTGTTCTGTTTCGGGTGTGCTCGCCTAGCAGGGTCAGGGCACCAGGTCGCCTCCCAGCTCAAGCCCGGGGCCCACCCAGAGCTCTCCCAGGCACGTAACGGCCCAGCAGCACCCTCTCTCAAGCATGTGCCTCAGGGGCACTTCAGGTCTGGTTCCAGGCTGAGGAATGGTCAGCAGGTGGACCTGACGGAGGCCACAAATGGGTGGGCCACACCGCATCAGCGCTCCCAGGGCTGAGGTCCCCCCTCCACGGGGCAAAGCCCCAGGTCTGCCTGGGGCTCGTGAGTGGGCCCTTCCTGTGGGTCCACCTGGGGGCAGCCCCTGGGAAAGGCCCGGCCAGGTTCTGGAGCCTTCTTCCTGCCCGTCTCCCTCCCCAGGGGCCAGCGCTGTGTCACCTGGTCATACAAGCTTATTTCGAAGTCCCAGCCTGGGATGTTCTCGGTTGATCACAGTGGAGGTGAGGGGGTGGGGGGCGGGGGGAGGAGGGGGCAGCCTGGGGGCGCTGGCGGGGAGGCCTGATGAGGCTGTACCCCCAGAGCCTGGGGCGGACCCTGAGGAGATCCAGGTGACCGACACGGACTACGCGTCCTTTGCCCTCCTGCTCTCCAGGAGGCAGTCGGACCTGCAGAGCATCCTCAGGGTCAGCCTGCTGTGTGAGCCCCTCGCCCTGGCGCGGTCGGTCGGGGTGGGTGGGGGGCGGAGAGGCCAGTCTACATGCCCCCCCCCGCCGTGGCTGAAGCCAGGCTGTGCTCCTCGGCCCCCAGGCAGAATATGGGCCATTCAGACCCAGCTGCTGGACAAGTTCATCTGCCTGGTCCGAGCTCAGGGCCTCTCAGATGACAACATTGTCTTCCCGGACCTGACAGGTAACGGGCTTCTGCACCGGGTGGGGTTTGCCCGGAGCCTTGGAGCCCTACGGGGACCCAGCAGGAGCTCGGCCCACACATGGGGTCCAAGTGTGGGGTCCCAGCTACCCCAGGGTTCAGCCTGAGTCCATATTGGGGGTCTCACTGCTTCTTGGTCTCCTCCCCACCTGGGTCCCATTCCCCAGGGCCACCCCCTCCCCCAGGGTCTCCCTTCCCCCAGGTCCCCCCGTCCCGGGTCACCCCCTCCCACCCAGGTCCCCCCCACCCAGGTCTCCCTCCCCCGGGTCACCCCCTCTTCACGCAGGCCCCCCCACTATCAGGCCCTGAGTTTCCTGCCTCTGCCCTTACACGTGATAGCCACATGCACACACAGAGCTCACGCTTGAACATATACCACTTACACACCCACGCACACACACATGCACAGGGAGGATGCCCTTGGGTACACACTTGCTCACAAGCATGTGCACGCCCACCGCACGCCCACCATGCCTGGCCACCTGGGTCTGCAGTGAGTCTGGCCCCATGGGCACTTTCCCCCCAGGAGGTCAGGCAGGGGGCAGGGCAGGCCCTCGAGGTGCCTCAGCCCCCACCCCAGCCCCGCCCCCTCCCTCCCACCTGCCTCCTCCCCTTTCCCTCCCGAAAGCAACTGTGTGCACGTGTGTTCGTGTATGTGCACCTGCACGTGTGTGCGTGTGCATGCGTGTTCGCGTGTGTGCATGTGCACATGTCAGTGTGTGTGTGCGTGTGCGCGTGTGTGCCCGCATGTACATGTGTGTGTCTGTGTCTGCCTTGGTCCCCTCCCGGCTCTGCTCCCGTCCCCTCCGGCGTCCATCCCGAGGCTCTGTCTCTCCATCAGACTGGTCAGTCCTGCCCGAGAAATGCTGAAAGATGAAGTCATCTCACCCACCTCCAGACCTGACCTCACTGCCCCACTCTCTCTGCCTCCACTTCCAGCATGAAATAAACGCGCTGTGCTGGGACCTAGGAGTGTGAGCAACCATGACCTTGGGGCAGGTGGGAAGGCACCCGGGCGGGGGCCGCCCTCGGAGCACCCATGCCCAGCCTCTGCCCACCAGGGGCGTGCGCGTGAGGGCGTAAGTGTGTCTGCATGTCCTCTAGGTGGCACAGGGTGGTTCCCAGGATAAGGCCCCTCATCCTCCCAGCTCCTTGCTGGGGGACCTCAAAGGCCGCCCTCTGCCCCCTGAAGGCCCGGGGGACCTGACACAGAGACCCCAGTCTGGGGAAGGGGAGCTGCGCCTCCTGCCACGAGGGTGTGGGGACAGGGACACTGCAGGGGCAGAGGCCTGCCAGCCGGGACACCAGCCCCAGTCTGAGCACCTGGGCACTGCCCCCTCCTGAATCTCCTCCCGTCGCACCCCCCGGGGATCTACCTGCTGGGAAGGTGTAGGGTGCACCTAGGGTCAGGGTGGAACTGGCCCCATGAGAGGGTAGCAGGCATCCAGAGAGACCCCTGCTGTGCCTGACCTTCGCTTCTGGGCGCATCTACCCTCAGGAGGATTCCAGATGGGTCTTGTTTAAAACTCCTCTGAAGGCAGCCCTTTCAGCATCCCTGGGCGGTGGAGCCGGGTCCCACAGACACGTCCATCGAGCAGGGTGTCGCAGAAACCAGGCAGGTTCTGGGACGGAAGCCCTCATTGATGACCCGGATTGAGCCCGCAATAGACCCCAGTGGCATCACGTGTGACGGCCTCCTGCGGTCACGGCTTAACGTCCCTCTGTGTGTCTGACTCTCCAACAGCTCAGGCTGTCCAAGCACGGGTCCGCTTTGCCCACTGCTCTGTCCCAGACCCCAGATGGCAGCGGTCACAGAGGGGCCGTCAACACCTGCCTGCTGGGGGCAGGGGGTGGGCCCTGAGTGATGGACGGACGGAGGGAGGGATCAGTGGAGGGCTAGAGGTGGGCAGGTGGATACGTGGTGAGAGGAGGTGGGCGTGAGGGTGGCTGTGTCTCTGACCGAGAGCTTGTGGTTGTGGGGTGCATCCTTCCTTCCTTCCTGAGCGTGGGCCTCTCCTCTGTGGACTGGCCACTGGGTGGTGGCTCACAGGTCTCTCTCTGTCCTGCCTTGTTCCTTCCTCCGTCCTTCCCCCGCTGACCCATGGTGTTCTGCGTGGACAGGGGTCATCCTGAGAGGCAGGTCTAAGCCCTCGCTGGCCGGGAGCCCGGGCCAAGCAGGGGAAAGCAGCTGGGTGGGGTCCGGGTCCCGGGCGCAGGCAGAGAGCAGGGGCCCCGCTCGGCCCCCAGCCTTCTCCTTAACCCTGCGCAGCCCTGCAGGGGGCAGGGGGTGCTCCTTGGCGCCTCTGCACAGATGGGGACACAGGACGCTGCAAGGACGCTGGCCGACCCCTTGGCAGGGTCACCAGACCTCTGGCCACCCGCACGCCCCTCCTGTCTGGTCAATGGGGTGGGCCTGAGGTTCACTGTCGGCTGGGCAGGAAGACCTGCAAGGGTGGGGGTGGATAGGTGCTCCGGTCCTGAGGGGACGGAGCCGGGGTTGGGCAGAGAGGGACGCTGGAAGCATGTGGTCTGGCCTGCGGCTGCCCCGCGGGTCGCAGTGGGAAGACCAAAGGGCCTGTCTGTTCCGTCGTCTGAAGAGCAGTTTCTGACTCTGAGCCGCCAGGCCCCGCCCACCAGTGACCGTGACCGGAAGCGCTCTGGGAGCCTGCGGGGTGTCCCGCAGCCCCGCCCTTCCCTGGCCCCGCCCTCCATGGCCCCGCCCACCCGTGACCGGCAGCGCTGGGAGCCTGCCGGGTGTCCCTCCAGCCCCGCCCTTCCCTGGCCTCGCCCTCCGGCCTGGCCCCGTCCTCCAGGCTAGCTCTCTGCCTGTCTCCATGGGAGGGTGTGGGGCGGTGGCCCCGCCCAGCAAGGCCAGATGGCTTGCTTTTGGCCGAAGTCACTGCGTAGCTGCGCAGGGTCACTGCAGCCGCCCCACCCCCACCCCCGCTGGCCCGAGTGTTGCCACAGCTGTCCTGCCGGTTGTCTGCCCAGGTCACGCCCTCGGCCCATGCCACCTGCCGCCTCTCTCTGAGGCTGGCTGGACTTCCCTCCCTACGCTCTGGGCGGCTCAGTTACCAGCCTGTCCCCAGGACGGGTCAGTGTCACCTGGAACCCCACCTCTGCCCTCTGACAAGCAGAAACCCTGTAAAGTTGAAAGCGGGGGCCTGGGGCCAGGGACACGGTTGGGTCCATCCAGTTCCTGGACGCAGACTCGCTGGCCCCTGAGCCTTTAGAGGCATGAAGACGTCAGAAGACCCCATCCCCCTGGGGGGCTCAGCCCCGCGGTTCTCTCAACCAAGCCCCCCTGCAGGCAGGGCAGTGTGGTGGCTGCATGCCAGCAGGGCCAGATGTGGGCGAGGGCTGCAGACCAGGCCCCGACCCCGGCCGTGGGATTCTAACTCTGCTGGCTGGGTGGGCACACGGGCCCAGTTGAGCTGTGGCCGTGACGTTGGTGGGAATGTTGAGTCCAGGAACGCCCAAGTCTCTGGGGCCCCTGAGGGCAGTGACATGACCAGGAGGATGGGGCTGCGTCTGGGTCTGGGTGGCCGCAGTGACCGCCCTGGCGCAGGAGAGACCACCCTGGGCCCTGGGGGACCATTTCAGGGAGAGCAGCCCCCACCAGGGAGACAGGGCCCTTGAGGTCTCAGGACCCTTTGAGGCCCCATGTCTGCGACTGGGCTTGCTGGGTCTGACCACGTGAGGGGGGACAGGCCAGGGCAGCCAGAGGGACGGCAGCACAACCATGGGGCCGGGGAGAGGGCACAGGGCTCCTGCCACTGCGGGGCCGGCGGGTGTGGAGAGGGCGGGACCGCGGGCGGCTGATCCCCACCCCCTTCCCCGCTGTGGTGGGGGAGGGCTGGGGCGATGCTGAAACACGGCCTCCCCCTCCTCGGCCTTGCCCAGGCCTCCTGCACACGCATCGCACGCACACCACCCCCCCACACAGCACATGCAGGCTCACACGTGCCCACACGGCTCTTGTTCCTGGTAACTTGGGGGCACCAGCTGTGAGGTCTGAGGCCCGCGGCAGCCCCAGGCAGGGCCAGCCCAGTGCCCGCCACACAGGAAGGGACACACAAGAGCCCGGCCCTGGAAATGCCTGAGGAGGTCCAGGGAGGAGGTGCCCGCCGCTGAGCAGGCCATCGAGGCTCCTCACGCCTCCTGCCCTGGGGTGCGCGCTCTACTCTCCGAGCCCACACGTTTCCGGGACGCAGCCTGGAGATGGCGTCGGGCAGTTGGACCACCGGAGCTGCACACCCGCCGGTGCCCAGCGAGGCCCCAGGTGAACCGATCGGATTCGGCGGTGGGTGTGGAGAGCAACTCGTCTTTGCGGCCGAAGACACTTC
Organism: Cervus canadensis; assembly: GCF_019320065.1. NCBI lineage: Eukaryota > Metazoa > Chordata > Mammalia > Artiodactyla > Cervidae > Cervus > Cervus canadensis. The sequence goes on along the minus strand of NC_057390.1, from coordinate 101,095,150 downwards.
GTGAGGACGATCCCGTGCTCGTGAAAGCTGCCAACCTGGGTGGTCCTCCCCGTCCACGTTCCGGGCCAGGTCCAGTCTCAGCAGGAGAGCTCCAGGGGCTGTGAACCTGCCCCACAACGTTCCACCATATAAAGGGAGAAGAGTCTGACACATGCTGCACCAGCGTGAACCCCGAGGACACTGCAAAAAGGCCACACAGCGTGTGGTTCCGTTTACGTGACGCATCCAGAACAAGCAGATCCACAGACAGACGGTGGAGCTGTGGTTGCTGGGGGGCTGGGGGCGGAGGGGTTAGGAAACCCTAAGTAGCTTCAGAGTGGGGGCTGGAATCCAGGAAGACCAAGGCATGGCCCCACCCGGAACTCCTGGGAGCTCATCACTAACTGCTGATCATTTAATCACCTGCATGATGCAGCCTCCCTGAGACCCACCCCGCCGTGAGGTCCGGAGGGGTCCGGCCCGGTGAACGTGTGGAGATGCTGGGAAGGCCGTGCAGCCCGGCCGTCGGCTGATTCCATCCTGTACCTTCAGGATACACTGCAAATAGCAAGTGAACTGTGGGCCTGCATGTGTGAGCTGTACTAGCTAGTACTGAGCCTGAGGAAGGGGTCGTGGGGGTCCCCGATTACAGCTGGTGAAGTGGTGGCATCTGATGTGTGGGGACAGCCCTGTGGGACGGAGCCCTTGGTCTGTGGGGTCTGCACTGACGCCAGGGAGTTAGTGTCAAACTGTGGGACGCCCAGCTGGTGCCGGAGAACCAGAGAACTGGTTGGGGTGGAAACCGCCACATTTGCTGTCGGAGTGCTGTCTGTGAAAATGGCTCAGAGCCGCGTGCTCAGAATGGGGCTGCTGGGTCACGGGAATCCCACGTCCAGAGTTAATAGACGCTGCTGACAAACGTGTACATGTATGCATATACATGTATATATGTACATGTGTACATACAGGAAAACCTACGCATGTATGCACACAACTATATTCATACACACACACACATAAATATATTGTTGCTGTTTAGTCGCCCAGTTGTGTCTGACTCTTTGTGACCCCATGGACTGTGTGTATATATATATATAAATATATATATATATACACATATAGATATGTGTATGTATATATCTCACTTTACTAGAAACAAAATAATGAATTAATGAAAAATAACCCAAAGGAAGTGTCAACAAAAGAAGGTAAAAACAGGTGGGAAAGATATAAAGCACAAAGTAAGAAAGAATACTTAAATTCCAATATAACTTATTACATTAAATAAAGTTAACTAAGTATGTCTTAAACGAAAAGGCTCATCAGATAAAATTTTTTTGTTGATTTATTTATTTCTGACTGTGCTGCGTCTTTGCTGCTGCTCAGGCTTTTCTCTGGTTGCGGGGAGCAGGGCTCCTCCTCTCGTGGGACCGGCTCCTCACGGCAGCACCTCCTCTTGTCGGGGGGCACGGGCTCTGCAGCGCGTGGGCTCAGAAGCTCTGGCTCATGAGCTTAGTTGCTCCATGGACCAGGGATTAACTCATGTCTCCTGCACTGGCAGGGGATTCTTTACCATGGAATCCCCCAGACAGGCTTTTTTAAAAATGATTCAGAGGCTGTTTTATGAGAGAAACATTTAAGACAAAAGGGTAAATAAATATTAGGAGGTAAAAGAAAAAGATTCCCTAGGCTAATACTAGTCCAGTGAAAGTTAAAATAATACCAGACAAAGAAGGCTTTGGGACATAAGAATTACTAGTGACTAAAGGGTTATTTCATAATGACAGTAGAATCAAGAACATGCAAGAGCTTTCCATTTGTATGCAGCTAATAATATGGCCTCAAAATAACAAAAGCAAAAAGTAAGAGAACCACAGGAGACACAAACCCACAGTCCTTGAGGGACCACTTCACAGAGCGCCCTCCGTAGATGACAGTACCGGCTCGGGGGTCCTTAAAGACATGAGGTCTGAGTAACGGGTGTGCAGAGGGCATACCTTCTCCCCAAGGACACGAGGAGGTCTTCCCAACAGCTTGACTGAGGTGAACCTGACGTGCAACAAACTGAACACATTTCTGGGGACAAACTGATAAGTTTATAAACGTGTGTATGTCCATGAAACCACCGTGAGGAAGCTGAGTAAATGAGTCTGTCACCTCCAAGGTTTCCTCGAATCCCTCCCTCCCCCCACAACCACTGCTGTTATCACAGGGGAGCTTGCATTTTCTAGTTTCGTCTAAGTGGAAACACACAGAGCAAACACTTTTACTGGCTTCTTTCCCTCAGAAAACAATGGCCTTGTGATGCGTCTGTGCTGCTGCCTGAATCAATAGCCCACCCCTTTTTGTTGCTGAGATACGGGAGCAGCAGACCCCCTGAGCTGCCTCCTGAGAAACCCGTGTGCAGGTCAGGAAGCAGCAGTTAGAGCTGGACATGGAACAATGGACTGGTTCCAAATTGGGAAAGGAGTACGTTAAGGCTATATATTGTGACATGGCTTATTTAGCTTATATGCAGAGTACATCTTGTGAAGTGCCAGGTTGGATGAAGCACAAGCTGAAATCTTGTGGAATATTGAAATATTGCTGGAAGAAATATCAATAACCCCAGATACGAAGGTGACACCACCCTTATGGCAGAAAGCAAAGAGGAACTGAAGAGCCTCTTCATGAAAGTGAAAGAGGAGAGTGAAAAAGTTGGCTTTAAACTCAACATTCAGAAAACTAAGATCATGGCATCTGGTCCCATCACTTCATGGCAAATAGATGGGGAAACAATGGAAACAGTGACAGAGTTTGTTTTCTTGGGCTCCAAAATCACTGCAGATGGTGACTGCAGCCATGAAATTAAAAGATGCCTGCTCCTTGGAAAAAGAGCTATGACCAACCTAGACAGCATATTAAAAAGCAGAGACATTACTTTGCCAACAAAGGTCCATCTAGTCAAAGTCATGGTTTTTCCAGCAGTCATGTATAGATGTGAGAGTTGGACCATAAAGAAGGCTGAATGCAGAAGAATCGATGCTTTTGAACTGTGGTGTTGGAGAAGACTCTTGAGAGTCCCTTGGACTGCAAGGAAATTAACCAGTCAATGACAAAGGAAATCAGTCCTGAATATTCACTGAAGGACTGATGCTGAAGCTGAAGCTCCGATACTTTGGCCACCTGATGCAAAGAACTGACTCATTTGAAACGACCCTGATGCTGGGAAAGATTGAAGGCGGGAGGAAAAGGGGACGACAGAGGGTGAGATGGTTGGATGGCATCACTGACTCGATGGACATGAGTTTGAGCAAGCCCCGGGAGCTGGTGATGGACAGGGAGGCCTGGTGTGCTGCCGTCCTTGGGGTCGAAAAGAGTCGGACACTCCTGAGCGACTGGACTGAACTGCGTGCTTCGCGGCACAGCTGTACCAAGAATTGGTCACACGTCTGCCCATTGATGGGCATCTCAAGTGTTTACAGTTTTTCAATTCAGTTCAGTTACAGTTTTTACTATGGCCAATAAATCTAGTTCATGTGGGTATTTACAAAAATTAACCAACTACTGGACCAGAAAGCAAGTCTCCATAAACAGAAGGATTAAAATGGAGGACTAGGGGACTTCCCTGGTGGTCCAGTGGTTAAGACTCCATATTTCCACTGCAAGGGGTTCAATCTCTAGTGGGAAAACTAAGATCCCACATTTCGCATGGCCAAAAAAATTGTTTTAAATTTTTAAGTGGAGTAAATGTTATCTGACCACAAAACAAACATATTATAAATCAAATCTTCTTTGAAAAATCTCTGCATGTCTGGTAATTAAGAAATGTTCTTCTAAGAACATTATAAATTACCTATAGTTCAGTTTTAAAAAAGGAAAAAATGAGGGAAAAAAAGTTCTTCTGAATAGTTGGTGGGCAATTAAAGAGGAAATCGAGATGGAACTCAGAAACTGCTTTTATAACTTTATTTCTTTATTTTTGGCTGTGCTGGGTCTTGGCTGCCGCACAGGCTTCCTCGGTGTGGGGACCACTCTCTGGGTGCAGAGCCGGGCCTCGCGGCTCCCGGGCTCAGCTGCTCCGCAGCGGGTGGGATCATCCTGGACCGGGGATCAAGCTCCCGTCTCCCACATTGGCAGGCGGATTCTTTCCCACTTAGCCACGAGGGAGGCCCTGAAGATATTCTCCACTAAACACGTTAGAAAACACTTTATGTCAAAGCTAGTGCCCCACCCCTGGGGCTGGCGGGGGGGCCGCAGCGCCCCTGCACGTGTTAGGGGAGCGGCCGGGGGAAGAGTTAACCGCCTCGGTCAGGAAGTGGAGAATCGGCAGCTCTGCGCCGAGGGTGTCTCAGGAGGAAACAAGGCCACGACCCAAACGGAAAGCAGCAGAGCAGGCAGCGAGGCCCCGGCAGCTCCTGCCGTGCTGGTCAGGTGGACAGAGGGCATGAGGAGCAGGGAGGAAGCAGAGCGGCGGTGCCCACCGCCAGGCTGCACAACACTGCCTGAGACCATCAGGGTCACGAGAGGGCATCACGGGCACCTTCACACGCGCAGGGGGAAATTTAGATGAAATGAGAAAATTCCAAAACAAAATACCTACTAAAGTGTCACACGAGAACACAGAAAGCGGGGAAGGCAGAGACGTTGGCTGCCGTGTCCCCTAGAACTGCAGACCAGACCCCCCAGCCCCACGGCCGCTGCACTTGCCAGGACGCGAGGTGGGGGGGCTCGCCGGGACCCCCGCTGCGCCAGGCTGGGAGGGCAGGACCGGGGAGGGGAGGGGCCGGCGAGGGAGAGCCTTCACCCCCAGCGCGGTCCCGCCGTGAACTAACGTCAGGCCAGCAGCAGAGAAGACCTGCTGGAGGGTGGAGCTCCTCCGAATAAAGGGCAGCGAGGGCAGATTCACATGAAAGGCCTGCACTGATGATCGGGGCGCCTCTGCAGGGTCTTTCCGCTGCCTCCCAGGCACACGCGAACCTCTGACGGCGGTGGGGAAGGGCGATCTCCCCCGCAGGAAGCCGGGCCCCCGCACAGCTGAGGAGGTGCTCGGTCCCCGCGGAACCACCTACTCCCTGCGCTCGGCCACAGGCCCACTGAAGGCTCTGTTTAAAAAAAAAACCTGTAAAGTTAATCTCCAAGCACACGGGTGTAAAACGCTAACAGGAGGAAGGAAAAACGCAGCACCAGCAAGGGCGGGGCCCCGGGGCGGCTGCCTGGTGCTCGGCCGGGCCGGGCTGGGAGGCCTTCAACCCCGGGGGCCTCCTTTCTCTGCAGCCGCTCCACCTCCTGCCCTCGGTCGGCCAGGTTTGCATCTAAAGGACGAACCCGCCCCTCAGTGTCCAGGCAGCCGCGTCTGTGCCGGCCGTGGTCCCGCCCACCTCTCCTGCAGGGGTGGACGTCCCGGGAGGCCCTCTGGGAGCTCCGTGCTTCCCCGCCGCCCTCCCGGCCGTTCTGTACAGAAACGCACTCTCCCCCCTGACTGGGTCGAGAGCCCCATCCCCGGGGGGGCTGTCACGGTCTCCAGTTCAGTTACTGGGTCCCTGGAGGGGAGCTGGGCTGGAAGCTACCTGGACAGGAGGTGGTCACAGGAAGTGTTGCCGACCGGGACCCCTGCACCCCTGCTCCTGTCCCCCGGCTCTGGGGGAGGTGGTGGACACATCCCCGCATCCCTCGAGACAGAAGGGGTCCTCCGGGCGCTGCCCCACGGTCACTGCTGTCGGTCCCCACCCCCCCACCCCCGGAAGCCAGCCCACGGATCCAGGCACAGGGCCTGTGGACGGGGCGTCCGTGGCAGGGCCACCCTGCGTGCTTTCCTCGGGGCAGGACTCCAGGGCCCGGGTAGGCGCCCCACGGGCCTGGACAGTGGACGTGGGCCCGCTCGACGTGGCCGGATCACCAGACCCGAGCGGCTTCGGGACAAGGCAGGAGGCAGGTGCCCGGCCCACTCGCCCCTCGTGTGGCCCCCGCCCTGTGACCAGGCTGAGGGTGAGGGAGCGTCAGGCGGGGCGGGCCTGGGCGTGGGGCAGGCGGCCGTGCGAAACTGGCCCCACCTCGGGGCCCTGGGGCAGAGGGACAGGGAGAACAGGACAGGAAGGACCTGTCCTGGAATGTTGAGCCCTGGGGGTGGCGACGGGACGTGGGAGGCTGCAGGCGGGAGCCATGCAGCTGGCCCGCTGTGGGCCCAGGCCCTGTGGGCGGCCAGATCAAGTCTCGTGATCCTGGCCCCAGAGCCCCCAGCACCATCTGGGCCTGCTGGCCAGGGACCAGCCCCCTGGGGGCCTCCAGAGCTGACGCCGCCTGTTTTCTGAGACAGGAAGGGGGGGCGGGCGGGCTGGGGTGTTCAGGGTCCTGGGTGACCGGATCTGTGGGTACAGAGCTGAGTGGGAGCCCCCCCACCCCGCCCGCCCTCCTGGGACCATGCTGGTCCCAGAGAAGCACCTTTCCCAGCAGCCGCCCCCCAACAAAGGGAAACCTGGGCCTGGTTTCCTGACTCCCCAGGAGTCACCCCCGGCCCCCCAACACACACAGTGAGGACACGGGGCCCCCAAGGAGGATGGTGCCATTGGACTGGGGAATCCCATGTGTTGTGGGAGCACCCCGTCCTGGTATGGCAGGGAGACCGTGGGGAGTCCTCCAGATGCCTCTGCTGGGAAGACAGGACCTGTGAACCCCCCGGGGTGGCCATGGGACAGGCCCCTAGGGACAGGGCCTGGGTGAGGCCTCCAGGCCAGTCTTGTCCTGGGAAGGGGTCCCCACCATGCTGACCCTTCTGCAGACCCTCTGACCTGACCTGGGAGCCAGGCAGGGAGCCTGGACTCCAGCATAGAGGGAAGTGCTGTGCTGACAAGCCAGGCTCCCCCGCCCAGCCCCATGCAAGTTGACCAGTTCCCAGGAGCCAGAGGGACGGACAGATCCTGGGAGGGAGAACAGGCCCCCACTCAGCAGGTAGAACCCTCCTGACCCCAGCCCCAGAGCACCCCAGAGCCATCACACCCCTTCTTTCCTCCCCGGGGGGCTTGCTGAAGGCTGGAGGGGCCAGGGTGCCAGGCGGCCGGAGCTCGGCCAGCAGGGTCCCCAGCTGGACATCAAGGTGTCCAACGTCACCCACCACCCGTGGCTGACTGCACAGCAGGGATTCTCCCGGACAGTCATCCAGGGACCCCCCTGGCATTCTCCGGGCAGACGGGAAATGGGGGTGGGCTCGGGGAGTGTCATGGCTCTGAGCACCATGGATCCAGCCCAGGGAACTGCCTGCAGGATCCCGGGGGGTCTGATGCCCACCTCCCTTCCCCGGTGAGGAGGCCACAGTTCCCTGGGCTGCTGGGGGTGGGAGGGTGCAAACATTGCTTCCACTGAGTGCACGCACCCAGACACGCGTGCACACATGTGCACGCACCCAGACAGGCATGCACACGTGTGCACCAGCGTGCCTGCGTCCGGAGACACACCGTCTCTTGTGTCTCTTCAGGACGATCGCCCCGGGGGTCGGGCTGCTCGGGTGGCTCAGGCAGGAATGCTCTGGCGGGAAGCTGTTTTGTTTTGAAGGAAGTTATTGTATTTCTTAGGTCTGGGAGGATTAGCCTGGAGTCGGGTTTTTTCCACCCCAGCAATTACTGGAGCCCCTGGACAGCAGATGTCCCCTGAGGCGGCTGTGCAGCCGGTCCCCTGGCCACCTCCTGGGGACGGCCAGGCGGGTGGGCTGGGATCAGTGTGACGCCGCGGTGGTCCCAGAAGCAGACCCCACTCTGGCGTGTCCGGCTGGCCTGGTCTCGGGGGCCCCACACCCGCCTTCCCCTGTGTCCTCATGCCTACAAGGCCCTTGGGGGTCCCTGTGTGTCCCCGGATCCCACAGCACCAAGCAGCATCTGTGCCCACCCTGCTTGGGCTGAGTGGACAGGGTGACTCCAGGGCAGGGAGCTGCCCCCACCCAGGGCCAGGCCTCCGGAGGCAGCTGAGCCCTGAGGGCGGGGCGTGGGCGGGACGTGGGCGTGGGCATGCGGGGATGTGTGTGGGGCGTGGGGCATGGGTGAGGTGTGGGCGGGTGTGGGCACGGGGTGCGGGGAATGGGTGCGGCGTTGGCGTGGGCGGGGCGGGGGCATGGCTGAGGTGTGGGCGTGGGCTCGGGGGCGTGGGCGCAGCGTGGGTGGAGTGTGGGGGTGGGTGCTGCCCTCTTCTCACCCCCGTGCTGGTTTCACAGACCAAGATGCTGCGAGCCCAGACCCCAGACTTGTTTGTTTCTGGGGGTGGGTAGGGGCACCCCACGCCTGTCCCGCCCCTGGCTGGTTGGGGGAGGGACCCCGTCATCCCCTACAGTAACCAGTCTGGTGGTGAGGAGGCACAGGCACACGCACACAGGCCCACACACGCATAGATGCATCCCCCAATACACACACATGGATAGATGCACCAAACACGCACACATGCACACACACTCATAGATGCACCCCCAACATGCACACATGCACACACATGCATACTGCACCCCCAACACACACACATGCACACAAATGCATACATGCACCCCCAACACACACACGCATAGATGCACCAACACGCACACATGCACACACACGCATAGATGCAACCAACACGCACACATGCACACACACGCATAGATGCACCCCCAACATGCACACATGCACACACACACATAGATGCACCCAACACGCACACATGCACACACACACATAGATGCACCCCCAACATGCACACATGCACACACATGCATACTGCACCCCCAACACACACACATGCACACAAATGCATACATGCACCCCCAACACACACACGCATAGATGCACCAACACGCACACATGCACACACATGCACACACACGCATAGATGCAACCAACACGCACACATGCACACACACGCATAGATGCACCCCCAACATGCACACATGCACACACATGCACACACACACATAGATGCACCCCCCAACACACACACACACACACAGGCGCACACGCGCAGCTCCCAAGGGGGGAGGAGGTGAAGGGGCAGGGTGAGGGGCCTGCAGCCCCCCAGGGGAAGGGCTGAGGGATGTGCACCCCAGAACTGCAGACCCTGGTAGCTCTGAGTGAAGGACAAGCGGCCGTGTGCACCTAGGTGTGTGTGAGCAGGTGTGTGTGTATGCACGCTTGTAGGCGTGTGCATGTGTGTATCTCCCCAGGAAGGGGGCAAGGGGCCATACCTAGCAGGAGGTGGGGCTGACCCAGACTGGGTTCCCAGCCTGAAAGAAGGGAAGGAAGAACAGCGCCTGAGCCCCGCAGCCCCTCCCCGGGCAGAGACAAGGGTCTTGCTCTGCCTGGGCTCCGGGAGGTCTGGCCATCGCCCTCAAAGGGCCCTGTGTTCTGAAGCCGTGTCTGCGTCCATCCAGTCAGTGTGACAGGACAGGGCCTTCCCTTGCCCCTCCCGTGGCTGCTGCTGGCCGGGCCGAGGATGAACCACAGGGAGCTGGGGGTAGGCAGAGCCCCCCACGCCGACCCAGCCTGGGGAGCCCAGGTCAGGGTCTCTCCGCCCAAATCAGGGCCGCGACTGGGCTGGCACCAAGGACTTTAGCCGGAGCTGTGGGCTGGGGAGGCCGCTCTGCGTCCAGGACCATGACCTGAGTCCTTCCAGAAGGGCCCCTGTCCACGGCCCCACTGCACTCAGCCCTGCCTGAGGTCAGAGGACCTCAGGGCTGAGAGCCCAATGTGGCCGAGTCGGCCAGAGCTTTGAGCCCACATCTTGGCCACGGGGACCCAGGCTGGCGGTGAGGCCACCGCTCAGCCCACCGCTCAGCCTCCCTGCTGGCCCAACCCCCCGGCTGGTCCAGCCTCCCTTAGGGCTGAGCCAGGGTCTCAGCCACCCCCCACGGCCAGGCGGGGTCCCGGCGTGACCATCCGGGCAGCCCCGAGGCAGCTGGGGGCAGAGGTCAGGCTTCTCACTCAGGAAGGGCCACCTGGCCAGGAGTCGGCAGGGCCTGGGTCCTGCTACCCACAGCCCTGCTCTGGGCCATAACCTCTGACCTCCCTTGACCTCGGATCCCAGGGCCCAGTCTCTTCCTCGAGGCCTGCGCCCCGCGGTCCTCCCAGTCCCAGGGCCCTACGCACACCGCGGCCTCCCCTCTCTGCAGCCTCTAAAGAACTGGTTCCTCTGCCTTGGGACCCAGTGAGCCCCGGGCACAGGCCTCCAGCACCCCTCCACCCCACTCTGTCACCATCTGTGTCCACCCCGGGACCCCGCTGCCTCCTTTCTGCTCCTGCTGTGGGCCAAGGGAGCCCAGCACCCCCATGGCCCCCTTTACCTCCCCCAAGATCTGCTGACTGTGCCCCTCTAACCTAGGGTCCCCCAAGGACCTCATCTGAGTGCCACTGAGACAGGCCCTGGCTGACCCTTCCACGACGGCCCGTCCCACCTCACCTCTGCCGTGTGGGAGCCCAGCCGGCTGCTGCACGGGGAAGCCTGCCATGCCCCCAGCATGGCCTAGCCAGGGCCCAGGGTGCACGTGGAGGGCCTGATACCTGGGAGCCACGGAGTCACAGCCCAGAGACACTGACGCACGTGGAAGGGGCGGACGGGTGTCCTGAGCGCCAGGCCTGCGTGGCGTCTGGACTCTGGGAGGCCGGGGGAGGTGGGCCACAGAACGCAGAGGACAGCTTCCAGGACTAGCGGCTGCCGGACCAGATTGGGGGTGCTGGGCCCTCAGGCTGGGGGCCCCCGTCGACGCGGCCACGTGCTGGCGAGGCCCAAGTGAGCCACAGGGTGCTGACTGCAGCTCCTGGCTTTCTGGGCAGCTGGTCGTGGCCACATGGCTAACTCTGCACCTCCCCGGAAGCCTTCTGAGAGAGGGGTGCCCTGGGCCCTGGCCTCAGCGCTGGTGGGGAGACGACTGAGCCAGCAGCTCGGAGCAGAAGCCACCCACAGAGGTGATGAGCCGTGGGAGGGTCCCCGAGCCTCGAGACACCACGTGGGCTCCGGCCGCCACCTCCGGGCTTTTACATCAGAGAGAAACAAACTCAGGTCTCGTCTAAGCCACAGTCGTGCTGGGTTCTCGGCTGAATCCCAGCAGAGGGGCAGTCTACGAGACCCCTGCCCAGACCTGCAACTGTCAAGCTCAGGGGAGGCCAGCGGCGAGTGTGTGAACAGGCGTCCGAGGAGCTGTGATCGTCAGCCATCATGTGTTTCCCGGGTGGGGTCCTGGGACAGGAAAGGAAGTTTGGGGAAAACTGATAAAGTAGGATAAGCATGTCCGTATCCACGTCTGTGCTCAGCTGTGTCCAACCCTTTGGGACCCCATGGACTGTAGCCCGCCAGGCTCCTCTGTCCGTGGGATTCTCCAAGCAAGAGTACTGGAGCGGGTTGCCATTCCCGCCTCCAGCGGATCGTCCTGACCCGGGGATGGAACCTCGTCACCTGTGTCTCTTGCACAGTGGGTGGATTCTTCACTGCTCGGCCATCCGGGAAGCTGTGGGATAAAGCACGGACTCCAGTTAACTGTGTCAACGTTCGTTCATTACCTGTGACCAATGCTCTGCACCAACATGACACGTTAATAATGGGGGCTGGGGGCTCGATGGCCGTGAGTCTGAGTAAGCTCCAGGAGTTGGTCATGGACAGGGGGGCCTGGAGTGATGCAGCCCACGGGGTCGCAGGGAGCCGGACACGACCAAGCGACTGAACTGAACTGGGGGCTTCACGAGTCTTCTGCAAATCTAAAACTATTTTAAAGTTTTTATTTTTAAAAATCTTACCATTCGAACACTGCCAACAGGCGCAGGAGGCATGAGTCAGCGAGCCCCCCACGGCCCGTCTGCGGGAAGGTTTGTGGACGGAGGCTGTCTCTGCTCGCTTTTCTTCTTGAATCCCTTTTGGTGGGTCTGCTGGGGAATTCCCCGTTTCTCCGTGGAAGTTTCCTCTCGTTTTCCTCTGGGTGTCTGCAGACTCTCCCCTCGCCCTGTTGATTTGTGCCTCCTCTCTGTCTGGAGCAATCATCCCGGGCTTCCACCTTCGTTCTTAGTCTTTCCTGAATCTCAGCGTTTGGCTCTCATAGTCTACCCTTTAACCAATCCTTGGTCCTCACGGCCCCGCAGAGCACCCCGGCTGCCCGCTCTCCCAGGCCCACCCTTCCGGGCAGCAGCTCCCCCCCTCTGCTGGCCCAGAGCCCAGGGTCAGAAGTCAGCCACCCCCGCTCCACTCCCGGGTTGTCTACAAGCCCCTGTGAGTTCTGCAGAGAAACAGGACCCACAGGATGTGGTCTAGAGGCCTCAAGGAGATCTACTTTGGGGAAGAGCCCCCCAGTCAGCTCGCTGGGCCCGGGGAGTGGGGGTGTGACTCAGCCCGAGACTGAAGGCCTGGGAACCTGGGGGTGTGCGAGACCCGGGGCACGGGTGTCTGTGGCGAGGGAGGGGGACACGGCTCAGGCCGGCCCAGTGACCCCCCACCTCCCGCTCTATCCAGGCGCTTAGGGCTGCTCTCTCCTAAACGCCCCCCAGACACAGCAGGAACGGGGTTCTTCCGGCTCTCTGGGTGCCCTTAGCTCGGGCAACTGGCCAGCCTGGGGCACGGCCGAGCCCCTAGCCCCAGCCCAGGGGCTGCAGCTCCCTCACAGGCCAGGCTGCCCGGTGCCCCCGCTCCTCAGGGGACCCCAGGTTTCTGGAGCAGGCCGGGGAGTGGGCGGCCGAGGGCATGGCCCTCAGGCGTGTGCAGAGACCAGGCGGGGCTCGGGGACACTCGGGTCAGCTCATCCCGGCTGAGAGCTGGTGCTGCGCCTGGGGCGGGGCGCAGGGGCAAGCTCTGCGGGTGAGGGTGCCCCCCCGGAGTCCATGCACCAAGCCCTGAATACAGAAACTCCCAGCATCCTCCCAGCCCCCCAGCAGTGCTCTGCCAAGAGAGCGGCCTGTGGTCTCTCAGGGGCCCCCGGCTGGGTCTGCCTCACCAGGGGCACCTGTTTCAGGACTAAGGGAGGGGAAGGGGGCCTCCATGGCCAGCCGGCAGCCACCACGGGGCAGGGGGTGGGGTGGGGTGGGGGCAGTGGCCCTTGCCACTCTGCTTGGCCTGGGGACGGAGCTGGAGGACAGGGCAGTGGCCGCAGGCAGCTCTGACTGAGACCCGACCTTGGTGCAGAGCGGGCCAGTGCCCGGCCGGCCCAGCACAGTCCGTCTCCACCACCCACCCGCCCCCCAGGACCAGAGCACGGCTGGGCCGTCTCCCAGCGGGGGTGGCTGGGCCACGGCTGCGCCCACCAGACCAGGACGGGCGGGCGGGCGTGTGTTCCAGGGTGGCTGTCCAGCTCCGGCGCTGCTGGTGAGCCCCCCAGGCCCGGCTGGGAGCTCCCCGCCGCTGTCCTGGCCCAGGAGATCCGGATATGCAGATGGGGCGCTGAGTGCTGAGACTGCGGGCACGGGGGCAGGGCGCGCCAGGTGTCAAGAGGCCGGGGCCGGGGACCCTCCCACGAGCCGGCGGTCTCAGCAGGGGCCCCTCCCCACCCCCGCCCCACCCCAGCTGGGACCAGGACCCAGAACGGGGCAGGCTGGGCAGAGGGACCCACCGCCCCCCACCAGGGCAGCAGCCGCCCAGGCCTCTCGGGAAAGGAGCCCGGGGCCCCGGTGGGTGGCATCATCCTGCCAGGAGCATGCAGAGCCAGGCCCCAGGCCCCGACCAGTTCCAGGGCTTCCGTCACTCCGGGGCCCCAGCAGGCCTCTCCAGGAGATCTGTCCCAGGGACAAGCTGAGGAGGGTGGGGCGAGAGGGTACCCAGGCTGAGGGTCCTGGAGCAGCCGGAACAGAGGGAAGAGGGTGAGGGCAGGCGGACGGGGCCCATGGAGCCCCAGGGAGGCGGGACCATCTCTGCGTCTCAGCTCAGGGAGGCCAGGGTTGGCCTGTCCCGCCAACCCCGGGGAGCCTCTGGCCCCGGCTGGCACCTCAGGGCAGCCCCAGCAGGGCTCTGCCAGCTGAGAGGGTCCCTGGCTCCAGGACTCCTGGGCGGGGTGGACAGGGCTTCCGGGACCCCGCCCAGCCCCAGCTCCCGCGGTTTCAGAGACAACAGTCCCCCCTTGGCCCGGTGGGCAGCTCCTTCAGGGAGGACTGGGCCTGATTCAGGACGACCTCAACCATCTTCAAGCTCAAGGATGACCATCGCTTTCCCATCACTGCTCTCTGCTCGGGGGAGGCTGGACGCCAAGGGCCCCTGCCGAGAGGTGGGGCAGCCTGGGGTGACCCCCGTACAGACAGGTGGGAAGGCCGACTGCCCTCGGTGGGGAGGAGCCAGGCAGGTGCAGCTGGAGCTCGGCGGGATGGAGAAGGTGCCCAGGCCTGGGCTGGTGGCAGAAGGGTGGGCCCAGTGACACGGGGACTTCACCCAGGACACCCCGACTTCAGCATCCCCCAGGCTTCCCACCCTGACTTCACCAAGGGCACCCCAACTTCATCCAGGACACCCCGACTTCACCCAGGGCACCCCGACTTCAGCATCCACCAGGCTTCCCACCCTGACTTCACCAAGGACACCCCAACTTCACCCAGGGCACCCCGACTTCAGCATCCACCAGGCTTCCCACCCTGACTTCACCAAGGACACCCCAACTTCATCCAGGACACCCCGACTTCACCCAGGGCACCCCGACTTCATCCAGGACACCCTGACTTCAACCAGGGCACCCCAACTTCACCCAGGGCACCCCGACTTCAGCATCCACCAGGCTTCCCACCCTGACTTCACCAAGGACACCCTGACTTCACCCAGGGCACCCCAACTTCAGCACCTACCAGGCCCCCCCGAGGGTCACGGCCCCTTGGGAAACGTGGGCACAAAATCCTTCCTGAGGTGCCCAAGCCTCCCCGCCCCACTCACCCACCTTCACACCGTCCCCAAAGCCCCTCCAGCCTGGAGCCTCACCCCTTCCCCTCTGCCCACCTCTCTCCACTCGGCCCCACCCTGCAAGCGCGGGGTCCACACCCTGTCCCCGGGGGCCTGGAAGGTGGGCCCCCCACCCAGGAAGGACCCGGAGCCGCTCCCCGGGTCACAGGGCAGCCAGGGGAGGCCTGGGGGACACCCAGAAGTGGGCGGCGGTCAGCAGTCTCCCCAGCAGGGGGAAGGAGACAGGAGATGCTGTCAGCATCAGCCCAGTGCTGGAGGTCGGGGCAGGTCCCCGAGGGCAGAAGGCGGGCTCTGGAGGGAGGGTCTTCCCAGGGCGGAGGGAAGAGCTGAACAAAGGAGGGGGAAATTCATCAGGTTTGTCCAGAGCCTGGGCATCACCTGTGACCACGTTGCCTTCCTGCCCAAACCCTGCCCCGGGAGGCCGAGGTGGGCAGGGTGAGGGCCCAGGAGCCCCGAGGGGCTGAGGCGCTCGGGTGGGGTGGGGTCCTTTGGGGAGGGACTGACAGTGGACCCCAGGCCCCCGTGTCCTGGCCCAGGCCCCCTGGTAAGGAGGTCATCAGGACCCAGGCGCGAGACTGGGTGCAATGGCTCCAGAAGAGAGTCCAGGGCAGGACTGGGGCCCCTGACAGAAGGTCCCGAACAGCAGCCAGGGAAGGGCACCCGGGGGCGGCCTGGGGCGGGGACTGGGACAGGGGGCTGGGGGAGGGGGCCCGGACAGGGGGCCGGGGGGGCGGGCAGGGCTGGGGCACAGGAGGCCACCCCGAGGGCACAGAGGACGTGCGTCTCTGAAGGAGGCACAGGCCCAGGGGAGTATGCTGGGGGGCTGGGCAGGGGGCACTCTCGAGATGAAAGGTTAAAGCTACAAACGCAAGATTGGCTTCAGGGCCTCAGAAGAAACCCAGCAAGTGAGAGGGCCTGACCAGGCCTCACTGAGTGCATCAGGAATGTGGGGCGGGGCGAGGAGCCCCAGGACGCCTGCCGCACTCTGCCCCCGGACCCAGGGCCTGTGTCTTTGCCCATAGGTCCAGATCCCCGCCCCGGACGAGACCCCCCCCCCCGAACCCCCTCCCCAGCCAGGTCCCCCTGCCCCAGGGCCCCCTCCTGCAGGCCCCCTTGCCCACCCAGCATCCCCTCCCACCGAGGCTCCCCTCCCACCCTGGGTACCCCTCCCCATCCAGGCCCCCCCACCGACCCGTTTCCTGCCCTTTCCCGTGATAGCCACCAGCACACGCTGTTCACACACCCACACACACACACACGTGTGCACAGAAGGATGCTCTCAGGTACACACTCGCTCCCAAGTGCGTGCACGCCCACCACATGCCCACTGTGCCTGGACCCGCGGGCCCGCGGGCACTTCCCGAGGCCGGGCTGGGGGCAGGGGTCGTGCATCCGGGCCCTGCGCCTCTGACCAGTGCTCTGTCCCCAGAGGGGTGTGGCCCAAGCCCGGGCGCGGGGGCTTCCAGGGCAGAGGCAGGACCTACTGCGAGGAGAGGGCGGCCTGGGCCCCCCCCGCTGCCCCAGGCCTCCTCTTCCCTCCAGGGTCTGTCTCCCCACCCCCGTCTCTTTCCAGCCTCCACCCTGTTTCTGCGGGGCGTCCGCTCCCAGATGGCCCAGGTGCGCCCCTCTCCTGAGACACTGGGCCCCCACCTCTGCGCCCAGCCCTGGGCTGCCCCGCCCTCACTGCTGGTCACGGCCTGGCCCTTGTCCTTCGCAGCCGTGGGTGCCCGCCCGCCCTCTCCAGCAGTGGGCGTGGTGCGGGGGGAGCGGGCAGCACCGCACGACGACCAACGCCGGGGTGGCCCCGGCCGCGGAGCAAACTGCGGGGCCCCCGGAGCCCGAGTGTCCTCTCCGGGGCTGTCCAGGCATCCTTCTCTGGCCTCCGCCCCGCGCCTGGGCACGCTCCTGGCCGTCCTGGGCTCTCAGGACCAGCAGAGCAGGGCCCTTCCTCACACACAGGCCACTGTCGCCAGCACCCAGCAGGGGCCTAGGGAGCGGGGAGCTGGGGGCGACCCAGACAGAGCCCAGTGCCCCCCAAGGACGCCCCTGCTGCAGGCCCTGCTTGGAGCTGGGCTCCCACCCCCAGGGCCCTGAGCAGCAGGAGCGCCCACCGCAGCACTGTGCCCAGCCCAGGGCCCCGGGCCCAGACCTGAGTGGCCGCCTTGCGGCCCCTGCCGGCACCAGGGGACCCTGCGCACCCTCAGGTCGGCCTGACACGGTCAAGTTACGGAGGAGAGAAAAACTCCAGAATCCAGAGACTCCCCTGAGGCCCTGGCGGCGCAAGACCCCATGAGCAGTCTCGGCTTTGGGGCCCTTTCGGGGGTGGCCCAGGGGACGTGGTGCCCACAGGCCCCGCCTTCCCAAAGACCACCCACGCGGCCTTCCGCAGGGGAGGAGACAAGTTTAGCTCCGACCACCCTCCACCAGGCTGGACGCTTCTGGAAGCCGGAACACTGAGCATCACGCCCCAGGGAGGCCGGGACAGGCCGGGGCGTGAGGGGCCGGCCGTGCGGCCGGAGCCCTGCCCACCCCTCTCTGGGGCAGAGCGCTGCAGCACCTCTGCCTCTCTGGGGGCGGCGGAGCAGCCCTGGGCCCTGCTGGCCGGGAGTGTCCTTGGGCCCCCGGGCTGGGAAAAAAGATGTGGAGTGGAGATGTGGTCATCACCGGGGTCAGCGAAGGCCAGCCCAGGGCACAGAGTGGACAGAGACACAGATGGGACCGCCAGGGGAGAGTGGGCCCACGTGGTCCGGGCAGAACCTCAGAGACGGCCTCGCCTGGGGGCAGCCTGGGTCTGAACTCGCCTCCTTAAGTCGCATAGCAGCTGTGCTCTGGGGCCTGGGCGGGCGCGGCGGAGTCCTGAGCCCCTCCGCTCGCCAGCCCTGGCGGTGCCCAGCTGCAGGCCCGGAGCCCCCGCTCCCTCCTTGAACGTGGCCATGCTGCGCCTCCCTCCACCTGGCCACCCCAGGTCTCTCCCAGGGCAGCCTGGGACGTGGGACCCATCCCGGAGCCGGGCGAGGGCTCAGGGAGAGGGGAGGAGGCCTTCAGGCATTTTCTGGAATGTTCTTTCTAGCAGTTTCTGGGTGACCCAGGGTTCTGCCCCTCTTCCACTTAAAATCTCCGTGCTGGGGACCCCCTCATGGGAGGAGCATCTTGGAAGGGGGGAGCCCCGAGGGCTGTGAGCCACCAGGAGGGTGAGGGGCTGGCCTGAGGGGTGAGGTGGCGTCTGGGGGGGTTGCCCCCTGCCCTTCAGCTCCCTCGGAGCCCCTTCCCGCAGGCTGGGTGGGGTGGGGGGAGCGGCTGATGGCCGAGCAGCAAGCAGGTGCGATCCACCAGGGCCCTATGAGTCCCTGTGACGTGGGTCAGCGAGGGGCCACCGGGGGTGGGGACAGCCTGGGCTCTGAAGGGCCAGCCATGCTGGGGGACGCTGTGCTGAGGCTGGGACCTGTCACTGCCCCCAGGGAGATCAAGCCGGGGCTGGGGCTTGGCTCCAACCCGCCCAGCCAGAAGGAGGCGGATGGCGTCCGTGACCTCCCAAGGTCCAGGCCAACCCCTGGCACGCCTGCAGCCAGCGTCTACCCTCCCAGGCAGATGCCCGTTCCCCCTCACGCCCAGACCCCGGGCTCCGCAGAAACTGCAGCCTCAGCTCTGCTTATTGCTGACCTGCAGCTCACGTGCTCCCGGGGCCCACAGACAGCCCGGGTCCAGTCACGTCCAGAGCTACCGGGTACCGCGATGGGCCCGGAGGACGGGAGGAGCCTAAGGGGGACCCCGGGTCAGCCTCTGAGGGGCCCCTTCTGATGCCAGGGCTGGGGGTGGGCTCCTGAGAAGCCAGCTCCAGCCTCCCGGGCTCAGAGCAGCCACCCTGCCTTCCCAGGTCAGGGCTGTGCCCTCTCAGCCGCCCCACCTGCCTGTCCCTCGGAGAACCAGCGAGCGCGCCTGGGCTCCCAGGACCGGTGGCTCGACTTTCAGCGGGTGCCAGGAAGGGCCTTGCCTCCCTACGTCCCGCGTGCAGCCCCCACCTGGAGGGCAGAGGAGGCCTGGCCTGCCGGGCTGACCACGGGCAGGCCAAGCTCCGAGCAGATCCACGGGAGCGGGACTGTGCGTGGGGAGCCCCGGTGCCCGAGACGCCCCTGCCCGCCCCTCCCCGGCCGCCATCCTGCATGGCCCGCGGGCGGGAAGGGAGGGGAGAGACCGTGCAGGCACCCCAGCGGGAGTCGCTGGCGAGGGCCCCACCTCACCTGGACCTGGCAGAACCGAGTCGCTGCCCCCCGGGGGGGGGTGGTGCCGTGTGCCCCCCATCAACAGCACCCTCATGGGGCTGCCTCCTCCCACTGTGGGGCCCAGCAGCTGCCCTGGCACCGCTTCCTGGGCCCTGAAATCGTGCCCTGGGTCCTCCGGAGCAGGGCCAGGCCCAAGCCCCCATCCAACCACACTCTGCTCAGGGTCCCGGCAGCCTGACTTCTGGGAGGACTGGGGAAGGGCCCCCAAGCCTCAGCCCAGCCCTGCCTGCAGAAGCCCCCAGCGCTGCAAAGAGGCTCCCAGAACAGAGCCGCCCAGATGCACGCTCTGCCTCCCACAAGGCCCGCGGGCAGAGCACACCGCCCTCCGGGGAGCTGCGGGGAGACCAGCCCGCCCTGTCCTCCAGCCCAGGCTCACCCAGCCCACTCCCCCCGCCCCTCCCCCGGCCCCAGGCCAGGCTGCCCAGGGGTGCCGGCAGGGGCGGGGTGCGGGGCGTACTGGGGGCTCCGCCCAGCCCCAGCCCCTCTGCTGCCCAGCCTCTCTCTGGTGAGAAACGCATTAGGAAGACAGGCAGAAGCTCTTAGGCAGAAAGAGCTGCTCCTCCAGCCATCGGCCATCAGAGTGGCTGCCCTGCAGTGCTGCTGAGCGGCCTGGAGGGGGGAGGCCACACTGGGGGATCTGCAGGGCTGGTGGGGGCGGGAGGGTGGCACGCGGACGGGGGACAGGGAAGATGGGGCTGGTCGGGCTTGGGGAGGGGTCAGTAGCACGGAGCAGACTGGGGCTCAGAGGGTCAGCATTGAGATGGGGGGGCAGGGGTAGGGAAGCCCCCCACCGCCCCGGGGAGCAGCCCGAGGAGGAGGTCTGAGCAGGATCCAGAGCCCAGGGCAGCAGGCCGGCCAGGCCCCGAGGGAAGACCAGGCCCATCTGAGCGGAGGGGGGCCTCCTGTGTCGTGGGCTGGGCGGGGGCCCCTCTAGCTGCAGCCCTGCCTCCATCTTGCCTGGACGGGCTTCCCCTCGCCCACCACCCTCGTCTCGATCCTCAGGGTGAGAACTTTGTCTCAAGGCCTCCACCGCCCAGATGGGCCTGGGCAGCGTGTGGGAGCCAAGCGAGGCCACCTAAGTGTCCTTCCTTGCAGAAGCCCTGGCCGCTGTCGGTCATGGCTCTCAGGGAGAGGCCTGAGCAGGCAGATGGGGAGCCCGGCCTCCCGGCCAGGCAGGGCTGAACCCCAGCTGCCCACCCTGCGGGGCCCTGGAGGGCAGCGTGCAATGGGAACGCCAACAGCCAGCGTTCCGAGGTGTTCCACTGGGAGCACTCAGTGACTTCCCTCTAGGGGCCTTCAGGAGTCCTCAGCCCACCCCCTGGAGACCCGGGGGAAGAGCAGCCACCCCCGCCCTGACCCCTGCAGACCCGGGGGTCTTGCTGAACACGGCCCACGCAGAAGGGGTCTGAAGCCCAGTTCCTCACTCCACAGTGTGGACGAGTCAGCCCAGCCGCCCACCTCCGTCTGGGCCACAGGGAGGCCGAGGGGCCGATGCCGTTCCTGCTCCTCCAGACCCCCAGCCTCATCCAGGCCACGGTCAGCGGCAGTGGCCAGTCTGGGGGCAGGGGAGGAGAGGAGGGAGGAGGCAGTGGTGTCTGTGGGCAGAAGAGGGAGGCGGATGTACTCCTTAACCCTGGGCCTGGGGGTGGGCGCCCTGGGTCCCCGGAGCCTCTCTGCTCCCTAGAGAGGGACCCGGGGGACCCGGCCTGAGGGCCCCTCGTGTGGCGGGCGGGGCCTGCCCACGAGAGACGTGCAGGCCCAGGTCCACGGTCCTCGCGTCCTCGGCCGCCTCCTCTGGCACGCTCTCTGCCCTCCACCTGCGTCAACCCCCTGCCTTGCTCTGCGACATGTTTACTGCTGGTGGAGGCGCCCTGGTCTAGGCGTGACCGGGGCTGGGCAGGCACTCAGCTCAGCCCCGTGGAGCCAGGAGCCTCCCCATGGCCAAAGAGCCGCCCGGCTCAGCAGTGAATGTCAGGAGGCCTGGGGCCCACACAGACGTCCCAGGCCTTCCACCCACGCTCCTCTTCTGCCCCTCTGCTGTCCTGAAAGGGGCCCCCTGCTCTGCCCCTGGGCCAGGCTGCAGCCTGGGGCAGCCCCGGGGCGGTGCAGGGCCCAGGACCAGCCCCCCAACTTCTGTCTGCTTCTGACAGACTGTCCCCCCACGGCCGTGAGCATGCGGAGGGGCAGGGTGCACGGGAGGCCAGGGCGGAGCAGTGGGGATCTCAGGCCTGCTTGGGCCCGCCCCGGCACCGCAGCCCTCCCCACCTCACCCCACCTCCCTTCGCCCCCGGCCCGCGCCCCCAGCCTCCTCTAACGGCCCCCCTCTACTGGCCTCTTCCGGGGACGGCCCCGCCAGCCCTGGCACCAGTGAGAAGGCAGGAGACCCTCTTCATGGTGCCACTCAAAAAACCCAACTCTGTGCTCTGGGACCCTGGGCGGGGGCCCCCCACAGCAGGGGTCTGGCCGGGCCCAGGAAGCCAGGGGACCGAGGTGCAGGCACCCTGCCCTCATTAGGACCCCTGTGGGCCTGGGGCCCGCCGCCCTGCCCCTGCAAGGTGGGTGGCAGGGCCCACGCCGGCTCCATTCAGGGAGCTGGCCCAGTCCACGCCTCCCCTTCCGCGCGGTTTCCGGACAGCCCTGGGTCCGGTCCAAAGCCAGAGGCCGGGCTGCCAAGTACCCAGCTTCCAGGCGGATGGTGCCAAGCACCGGGCAGGGGCTGCACCCCGCGGTGGGCTGGGCCCTGGCGGAGGGGGGCCAGCTCCGTGCCCCCCGCCACAGCCGTGTCCCCCCCGTGTCTGCACCACGCTCGGGACCTCCTTCCCCAGCCTCACCTCCCCAGCCCCCACCCCAAGTACGCGCACACACCCACTCCCTGCTGCTGAGAGCTGCTGACCCCACTCGGTCCTGTGCTGAGGCCCCGGCTAGTCTGGGGCGGCCTTGGTCAGGACCAGAGGGACAGGGGACACTTGCCCGATTTGAACAGGGCCCAGGACCTCAGAGACAGCTCGTCAACCCAGGGAGGCAGCCCTCTCTGCAGGGCGGGGGAACCTCACGTCCTCTGGCCCTTGGGAGGCACCAGCTGGCACCCCAGGTGGTGGACAGGCTGGGTGGGGCCTTTGCAGATGTGCAGGTGTGGAGGTGTGAAGGTGTGCGGGTGCCAGGAGTGGACCTCTGCCCAAGGCCAGAGGGTCCTAGGCGGGGAAGGACGCCCCGGGGGCTCCCAGCCAGACCCCGCCAGCTGGCTCTGGGGACGCTGTGTCGCACACCAGGCCCTCGGGCTCCACTTGGGGGAGCTTTGGCTTCCTTCCTTTGGCTCAAGTTTCCCATCACCCCCTGGCCTGCTGGGCCTTCCGGGACGAAACTCAGGCGGTGCAAACAGGGCCTCGTGTCGCCTCCCAGGGTTACCAGGCCCGGACACAGAACAATGGTGGGGCTTGTGAGGGGAGTCAAGTGACCAGAGACCCCAGAGGCAGGGCAGCACCAAGGCCCTTGCCCCTGCCCCCAACCAGGCTGCTGGGCTGGGCCTTCCGAGGCTGGAGGAGGGGCCCGCCGTGCGGGGCCTCTGCCCCCCAGCTGGGCCGGGGGGCAGGCGCAGGCCGTCCCAGTCGGTGCCTCTTACATAAGCAGCCCTGTGGGGGTGAGGCCGCCACTGCCCTGTCCTCCCCCCGCGTCACGAGCCTGCAGTGGGCTGTCCTTGGGCCTGGGTGGAGGCCAAGCCAGGCCCATAAATAGGGGTCTCCGGGTGGCCTCCCTGCCTCCCGCCTGTCTCTCTGCCTGTGCCGCCAGCCCAGTCCTGGGAGAATGGCCACTCCGAACAGGCTGTGGATGGGGCTGCTCCTGCTGGGGGTCCTGGGGGTCCTGCAGACCCCAGCCCCCGCCCAGGCCGCCCTGCAGCCCAACTTCCAAGAGGACAAGGTGAGGGCTCCCTGCCTGGCGCAGAGACAGGACGGTACCCGTGGGGAGTGGGGTGCTCTCCCTGGGAAGGGGGAGCAGAAGAGAAGGAGGGCTGGCCCGTCGGGAGAAGGCTGACCGGGAGAGGCCTCCCCAGGCGATTCACCGACGGGCAGGGACGCGCCTGTGAGCGGGAGCGCGCGCTCGTCAGACCCGCGGGCCACCTGCGCGCCCGCCACCCCTAACCCAACACGGTTAGCCCAACGAGCTCACGACGCCCAGGGAAAATAGGCACACCTTCCACACCTGGGCCGGGGACACACCTCCGTGCGCGAGCGCGCAGATGACGGAGGAGGTCGGGGTGGCGCCAGGAATGGCGTCAGAACCGAGTGCGCCCCGGTGCGCGCCCCCTCCCCCGCGTGAACACGCGCGCAGGAGCCTGCGGGGATTCTGCGGGAGCACGTTGGAGCGGGTCTTCCAACCCCGCGCCCCGCGCCTCGCGCCCCGCATCCGACCCCGCTAGGGACGGCCCGGCGCCCTCTACCGCCGGCCCCGGGCAGGCGGGAGCGGGACCCCGCGGGGGGGCGGGGCCGGGGTGAGCGGGCGGGGCCGCGCCGGAGCAGGGGGGAAGGGGGAAGGGGGGAAGGGGGGGAGGGGTGGGCCGGAGGGCGGGGGACGCAGCCAGGCGGGCCGCCCACCTCCGGCGGGTCCTGGAGGGTCCCGGCCGACCGGAGTGGGGTCCTGTCGCCGCAGTTCCTGGGGCTCTGGTTCACCTCGGGCCTCGCCTCCAACTCGAGCTGGTTCCTGGAGAAGAAGAAGGTGCTGTCCATGTGCAAGTCTGTGGTGGGCCCCGCGGCGGACGGTGGCCTCAACCTCACCTCTACCTTCCTCAGGTGGGCGGCGGGGCGGGCATCTGGGGCCCAGATGCTCCCGGCGCAGGGTCGCAGTCTGGGGACACCCCCAACGCCTGACCCCTGACCCCAGGATGACCTGCCCACAGGAAAGACCAGTGTGAGACCCGGACCTTACTGCTGCGCCCCGCCGGCCCCCCAGGCTGCTACAGCTACACCAGCCCTCGTGAGTGCGGCCAGGAGCAACACTTGCTGGCTGGCCACACCCCGCCCGGCAGTACAGGGGAGAGTGGGGGGGTGGCCGCCCCACCAGGGTCAGCCTGGGTCTGCCCAGCACCCCCCCATGAAGGGCTCTCTCTCCAGCTGTCTGTGCCCCGCGCTCCCCTCACTCCTCCGGCAGCTCTGCACCCCAGGACCCCTGCCCTCCTTGCCCCTGCCTGGGGATGACCTCCCCCGGCCATCTTTCCTCCTCCCCGGAGGGGTGTGGCTGCGGGGGTTTGTGGCGGTCCCATGCACCCCTGATTTTCTGAGCCCTTCTGGTTTGGGGACACTGGGCCCCGCGGGGCTGTCTCCCGGGTTTCCAGACTGGAGCAGCACCCACGAGGTATCGGTGGTGGAGACGGACTACGAGACCTACGCCCTGCTCTCCACCGAGAGTGTCCGAGGCCCGGGCCAGGACTTCCACATGGCCACGCTGTACAGTACGTGCCCCATGCCGCGCCCACCGCCCGGCCTGGGGCTCCACCCGTGGGGGCGTCTGGGGGCGCCCTGGCCTTAGGAGCAGGGGCAGAGCGGGGATGCTGCAGACCAACGGAGACTGAAGGCTTCTCCTCCCTGCCCCAGGCCGCACCCAGACCCCCAGAGCTGAGGTCAAGGAAAAGTTCACCACCTTCGCCAAGAGCCTGGGCTTCACAGAGGAAGGCATTGTGTTCCTGCCGAAGACTGGTGAGCGTGCTAATCTGACGGGAGGGGATTAAGGTCAGGTTAGAGGCAGACAGACCGTCTCCTGATCCCTGATCCGGGGGAGGCCAAGGGGTGGAGTCCGTCCGGCCAGACTGCCCACTGACCGGGGCACGGCCTCCGGAGCGGGGGCAGTCTGTCCTCACACCGTGACCTTGGCCTGCAGCCCCCGGGCCGGGCCCAGCAAGCCGCTCCTCCTCCGGATTCACCACGCGCCCACCGTGTGCCAGGCCCCTGGTGTGCCCCCGGGATGCGAAGGTCCCCAGCCTGGGAGGGGGCAGGGCAGGCCCTAGAAACAGAGCCTGTGGACGGGCGTCCGCTTCGGGGCTCAGCGGGCTCCCTGAAGCGCCCACGGCCTCCCTGCCAAGGCAGCCCGCACTGGGCCCGGCGGGGACTGGATCTTCCTCTTGGAGGGGCAGACAGAGCCTGGGGGAGGGGCGGGAGTGATGGGGGTGATAGTCAGCAGTTTAGGGGTCACGAGATGCTCTCCACGGCCGTATTGGGGGTGGGAGGGGGTGGGTCTGGGGCACTGACCGCAGGCCTGGGCTTCTTTCTTGGCAGAGAAGTGCATGGAGGAGCACACATAGGTGAGTGGGGGGCTGGGGGCCACCTTCACCCAGCAGGCCCCCCTCACTTGTTCATTCAGCATGCGCTCACCAACAGCCTCCCATCTGCCACGAGGGCTGGCCCCCGGCCGACGAGGGCTGCTTCACGGAGGGGCCTCCGCTGGGGTTCAGCAAGGTCACTGGGAGCGGGCAGAGCGGGCGGCCGGGACAGGACTGGGGTGGGACGACCAGGGGACGGCGGGGAGGCCGGCGCCCTCTGCTGAGAGGCCTCGGTGGACGGGCCCTTGCGACCTGAGACTGAGGGGCCGGGGTCCTGGGGTGGGGGGGGTGCGTGGCCGGCCCTACCCACAGGTCCCACTCTCTTGCCCAGGTGAGCCCAGCTCTCAGGACCTGGCCCTCCTGCCTGCTCGGCCGTTTCCTGCAACACCCGAGACCCCAGCCCGAGACCCCAGCCCCTTTGCCATCCCCACCCCCCCTCAGCCTTTATCCCGGCTCTGAGAATAAACTCCGGAAGCAAATCAGCTCCTGGTTCACGACTGTCTGTCCTGCAGTTGGGCTTGGCTCTAGCCAGCTCTCCAGGGACCTGACTGCCCCCCACTTTGCTTTGGGCCTGGGTGTCCCTTCACTCTCTGTGAAATCTGCAGCTCTGCGGGACGCCCCAAGGGGGCGGGCAGGGGCGCACTAGCTCAGCCCCTGAAGGCGTGGGAGAGGCGGCTGGCCGGAAGCCTGGACAGCCCAGGGAAGCTGTGTCCCCAACCACTCCACGTAGCCGGATCTCACCCACTGCAGCGCCTCCGGCCACCCCCTCAAGGCGCAGCTACAGCCGGCCAGCTCTGGGCAGGTGCCCACAGCCTGCCCCCACCCGGCCAGAAGAGGCCGAGGCCCAGGGCAGCTCTGAAGGAATGGGGTTAGCATCCTCAGACTGGGCAGAGAGAAGGGTTTGAGGGCACAGAAAGGAAGGAGGCTGGAGTGTCCATGCACCCTAGACAGGACTGACCGAGTGGGCTGGAGACGGCCACTCCCCCATCTCCTGGGGCCGCCTGAGAGCCCCCAGCCCCCAGCCTCTGGCCTGGGCCTCAAGGGCACAGCCCTGCCCACTCGCCGGCCTCTGGCACCCGAGCTAACCCAGAGCCTCGTGCAAGGTCTCCCTCCCAGCCCGCCCTTCACCTCCTGCTGTCCCCCAGGTCCTCCGCCCGCTTGACCGTTCTCGGGCCCTGTCCTGGGCCCTCCTGGCTCACAAGGTGTTGCCCACAGCAACCTGCCCACCAGGCCCTGTCCAGGCACCCAGGTTGTGAGGGTCAGAGGTGAGGGTGAGCTTTTGGAATGGCTTCCCGAGGCTCTGCCTGAGCCCAGGGCTGGAGGCCACATCCCACAGGGCCTGCCAGGCCTTCCCCTCCCCTTGCCCTGGGGCATCTGGCCCCCTCCCCAGGAAGGATGGGCGGGGTCTGGTGGGGGCCGCTGGGCCAGGGTGCTCCAGGGAGCAACCCGATCAGAGCCTATCACAGTGGGGTCTGTCCCAGGTGGGCAGGCCAGCGCCCCAGGGAGCAACCCGATCAGAGCCTATCACAGTGGGGCCTGTCCCAGGCGGGCAGGCCAGTGCCCCAGGGAGCAACCCGATCAGAGCCTATCACAGTGGGGTCTGTCCCAGGTGGGTAGGCTGGCGCCCCAGGGCGTCTCAGGGGCATAAAGGCACGGTGGGAGAGGCCACCCCAACCCTCCTGTCCTGCTCCCGAGACCCGTGCCGTCGACGAGAGCCACCTTCCAGAATGCTGCAGATGCTGCTGATCAGCGGGACACTCGCCCTGCTCACTGCAGCCCCAGGCCAGGCCCAGGTCCCCATCCAGGCCGACTTCGATGCCAGCCAGGTGTGCACGGACATGCCCAGGCTGGCAGCCTCTCTCTGATTGTGTTCTACGAGACAGGCCAGAGGGCTGGGGGAACCCAGCCCAGCCCCCACTCTGGTTCAAGCTCAGCTCAAGGTGACTGTCTGCCCAGCTGACTTGGTGGGGGGGGCCTCTGCAGAGGACAGTAGGCCCCTCAGCCCCAAGTCTGACTTCTGTCCCCACCACTTGCCGGGCCACCAGCCAGATGAGTTGCAGCTGCCCCCCAAGTTTGGGTCAGGCTTGACGTGGCAGCCGGGGCTGCCCCCAGCTCACCCTGTCCCCCTGCAGTTCCAGGGCCCCTGGTATGTGGTTGGGGCGGTATCGGACGACCAGGGCTTCCTGGATGCCAAGGACAACATGAAGATGCCCGTGGTCTTGGTGACCTCCTTGGCCAACGGCGACCTGGGCATCAAGTTTGGGTTTCCCACGTAAGTGATCCCAGGAGTCCCACCTTGGACTGGCCTTAGGTCCAGCCAGCATGCGGTCAGGTGGGAGCCAGGAGGAGGCAGGGGTATGCTCGACCCATCAGGGTTCAGAGCCAGGCCCCATCCGTGCTAGGCTGCAGGGCCAGGGAAACAGCAGCCCCGCCCACCTGCTTGTCAGAGGGGCCCCACCTGAGGGCGTGGGGGAGCTGTGTCCGTGTGTGTGTGTGTGTGTGCACGCATGCAGGTGTGCTGGTGTCTGGAGGGGAGACGGGGAGACCCCACAGGCCCCGCGTCCCCTGGCTGCGTCCCTTTGCCCCGGGGTGTCTCCTCTCCTGTAAGTGAATCATAAAGCACCTGTGTGATCAAGCGTTGCTCTGATGGGAGACAGGTGGCCCTGGGGCAGGCTGGATATCTCCCCCTACGTGGGGCAGTTGGCAGCAAAGTGGCAGCCGTTTTTGTCGCGGTCAGGCAGTTTGTCTTCAGGACGCCCACTGGGGCTGGGCGGTGGGCAGGGGCTGCAGCTCAGGCCGCTGGGGTCCCCTTCCCAGGCCCGATGGCGGGTGCCAAGAGACGGACAGCACCTTCACCAAGGGGGCCGTGGACGGGCAGTTCAGCAATGCGGGTGAGGCCAGCGCGTTGGGGGGCGGGGCCGGGCGGCGGGGCCGGCTCGCGGGACCGTGGGGACAGGCAGGGGGCGTCCGGGCCGGCGCCCAGCTCAGCAGGCTCCCGCCCCCTCCCCCAGCTATGGCCCAGACCGACATCAGGGTGGCTTTCACTGACTACAAGCACTTCGCCGTGATGTACTTCGAGACCCAGAAGGGGGGCGTAAAGAACGTCTGGCTGCAGCTCTACGGTGGGTGACGGGTGGTGGGAGACCCGCCCGCCTGAAGGGCCGCGCTCGCACCACCCCGGCCCCATCCGGCCTTCCTCTGGGGTCACGTGGGAGGTCTGCCCTGCAGCGTCCCCCCGTGCCTCCCCAGCGAGCCCTGGCTGGGAGGCAGGTGGAACCAGCATCTCCCAGCGCCTCCCTGGGCCCCTCCCCAGCCCCGCCTCCCCCGCCCACGCCCGCTCTGCTCACGGTGCCCTGCCCTCAGCCCGGGCCCCGGAGCTGTTTCCTGAAGGCGCCCAGAGGATGCAGCAGCTGGCGCCGCAGCTGGGCCTGAACCCCAGCCAGGGAGTCCTGCTGCCCAAGTCGGGTGAGCTCCATCTCCAGGCCGCCCAGCGCTGCACCGGCAGGGGGACCCCCGACCCAGGCTGGGGTGTGGGGGGTGCGGGAGGCCCCGAGGCCCGCTCCTCCGGCGCTGGACGCACAACAGGAGCGCCAGGGGAGGGAGGAGGGGGTCACAGGCGGGAGAGGGGCTTGGCCCCTCGGGGGAGGTGGGGAGGGGGCGCCGGGCGTTTCCTCAGGACCCGCTCTCTTCCACAGACCAGTGCGCGGAGGTCCTGGCTTAGATGAGCGCCGCCGGCCTGGACCACAGCCGCCCAGCGCCCGGCAGACCCAGGAGGCCCCACCCATCCTGGAGTCCCCGCCCACCCTGGGACCCACGCCCACCCTGGGGCAGGGCGGGGCGGGCGAGGCGCGAGCCCCACCCCAGCGGGGCCCCAGCGCAGGAGCTGGAGCCGGGCGGTGGTCCCGGCGCCCGCGGCCCAGCCCTTGTCGAGGAGCGGCTGCCTCTCCACCCAGCCCCCAGCACAATAAAGAGTCTCCTTAAGCCGGCGCGGCGCCTTTCTTGGACGTAGGGGCAGAGGGCCCGGTTGGGCCGCGGCGGGGGCGCCCCGCGAGAGGGGCCGCCTGAGAGGAACAGTGTGCGGCTCGGGTTCCATCCCCACCGGGGAGCGCTCCGCAGCTGGTTCCCGGGCCCTGAAGGGACAGGGCAGGACACTTGCCCGGCAACCCTGCCCACCGCCTAGGCAGACGTTAGGCCCGAGGGAGGCGGCTCCTCTGGTGGCCGGACAAGGAGTCTCAGTGGCTTCCTTGAGTCCCCCTCGGACCCCAGGCGCCAGGTCAGGGGTGCAGACCTGCAGCCACCTGAGAATGTGACCCCCGACCCACGCCGGTTACACACCTGGGCTCCTCGGTCCCCAGGTCCCCCCCACCACAGCCCAGGGGTCCCCCACCACAGCCTGGGGTGTCCCCCACACCACAGCCCTGGGGGTCCCTCACACCGCGTCCCCCACACCACAGCCCGGGGGTCCCCCACACCACAGCCCTCGGGGTCCCCCCCACCGGGTCCCCCCCACCACAGCCCTGGGGGTCCCCCACACCACAGCCCCAGGGTCCCCCACACCACAGCCCTCGGGGTCCCCCCCACCGGGTCCCCCCACCACAGCCCTGGGGGTCCCCCACACCACAGCCCCAGGGTCCCCCACACCACAGCCCTGGGGGTCCCCCACACCGCGTCCCCCCCACGACAGCCCTCGGGGCCCCCCCACTGCGTCCCCCCACCACAGCCCTTGGGGTCTCCCCCACTGGGTCCCCCCCCACAGCCCTGGGGGTCCCCCACCACAGCCCAGGGGTCCCCCACCACAGCCCTGGGGGTCCCCCACACCACAGCCCGGGGGTCCCCCCCACCGGGTCCCCCCTACCACAGCCCGGGGGTCCCCCCCACCACAGCCCTGGGGGTGCGTGCACTGGATCCATCCCAGCCTGCCCTCTGGCACCCTTCTCCCTGACCCCTGCCCACAGATCTCTGTCCTGCCATTGTGTTGATGAGGGAAACAGTGCTGTCCTTTCACGGCTGGCCCTGAATCGTCTCAGGGTAAAATGGCATGGTATCTGTGATGTAACTCGTTCAGAAAACAATCGCGCAAGATGTAAACATGTCGAAAGTGGACCGTGGTCCCGGTGACAGCTCGCTATGCCACTGTTTCCGCTCTTCAGCTGGTTAGATGTTCTTCAGTGGAAACACAGCCCCGTCCTACCAGACTAGCGTTCTCCCTCTGGGCCCTTCCGGGCAGCGCGGTCACTGGGAGGAAGAGCCCCCACGTCCCAGGGGCCCCAGACAGCCCCTCACCCCTGCACACCTCGAGCCCCACCGGTGCCGCTGCTGCCCGGCTGACCTGCCAGACTCTGGCCCGCTGTGGGCACCACAGGGCGGGACCTGTTCCGTCTCCCCCTGCCCCCAGCCTGACACCCATCCGCAGAGGCGGGCAGTAGGTGGGAAGGCCAGAGAGCCAGCCCCTCCCACCCAAGATGCCAGCTGCCCACAGGACAGGCGTCTGCAGAGGGGCCAGCGATGAACCAGTGGATCTATTCAGCGTGCTTTCCGCCAGCTCCCTTGGTCGAGACGCACAGCTTGTGGGATCTTAGCTGCCCAGCCAGGGAGCACACCCAGGGCCCCGGCGGTGAAAGCGCTAAGTCCTAGACGCTGGGCCGCCAGGGAATTCGCAGCTGATCGGCTGATTCGTTGGTTGACATTTGGCTTCCACACAGACCGATAGAAGATGGCGTGGAAATCGCGTAAGAGCGGGGTTCACCGTGGGGCGGGCGGGGGCCGCCTCTCCAGCAGGCTCTCGGCCCCTACTCTCCCCGCTCACTGTCCCCTCCAGGGTCCCCGGGAAGGGTCTGGCGTGAGGAGATGCAGTCTGCCCTCACGGCCCCCGGCGCCTGCCGATGGGCCCAGTCCTGCACGCCCGGCTCTGGCCACAAGGGGGCAGCCTTCAGCCAGCTGCCCAGCCGCGTCCCAAGGCTGCACGGTGACAGCGCGCCACTCCTCGGCTCACAGCCGCCCGCGGGTCCCCTCTCAGAGAGTAAAGGCCAAGGACCTTAGGTGGCCAGCAAGGGCCCCTCCGCTGACCGCACCGGTATTGCCAAGAGCCAGGTCATTGGGAAAATGTTCCACGCCTAAGCGCTCAGGGGCCTTCAGGTTCAGCCTCTAACCAGCCTGTCCAATGTCCTCCCAACCCCCAGCACCGGGCTCCTAGGAATCACTAGGGCTCCTCCCAAATCTCCTCTCTATTTTTGGCCACCCCACATGGCATGTCCGCCCACCGGGGAGCCAGCCCATGCCCCCTGCATTGGAAGCACGGAGTTCTAACCACTGGACTGCCGGCGGAGTCCCCCAACCCTCTCTCTCTCTATTTTTTTTTTCCTTAAACTGTGTCTTTTCTTTCTTTGCAGCTCTGCTTGTTAATCAGCTCAGATTGGTTATTGATGATTTACATTGACAATAGGAATAGAAAAGTTTTATTTGAGCTAAACTGAGGACTGTAGAGCAGGGGACCCAGCTTGAAGAAGAAGCACTGAATTGTGCTCCCCAGGCTGCAAAATGGGGAGGGATGTGTATACAGGCAAAAACTGCAAAGATACGTAAATTGTCAGGAATTAGGATTGAAGCTGACAGGGAGGGAGAGTGTTGGGAGAGCAAGATCATTTGGGGTCCGAAATACATAGTTACAAGGAGAGACCGTGAGACCATAATGTCGCAGGTGGTGGTGACTAGCAAAGAACAGTTGGTGATGACCTTGAGTCTGATACAGTTTAAAAAATTCAAGTTCCCAGTGAGGCAGGATCCCACATCCACAATGGCCATCCGGCTCCAATGTGGATGCCTGAACCAGTTTTATATCTTGTCAGAACAACAAACACCAAACATAACAGGGATACATTTTCTCAAGGTTTGAAGACAGATTAGCAGGTTCACAGCAGGTCAGCATGACCTCGGTGTCTGGGAAGGGAATCTCATCTTTGAAGGAATATAGTGTCGTCACTGGGGAGGAGGGGGCAGGAGGTGGCGTTTATCCCTGTATTCAGAGTGGACATTCTAAACATTCAGGTAATGCATTTTCCCCTTCCTCCTCATTTTGTAATGGTTAAAGCAGATGCACAGTTAATGTTTGACAGGCTGCTCTAATTAGCATAAAGTTTAAGTCAAATTATGTGTAATCCAGAATCACTCCCCCATGCCTTAATTCCTACATCAACTATGTCTCCCCAGAGTGCTTGTTTAATTCTCCCCGGGTCGAGCGTGCTCTTGCTGCATCCACTGTCCTAAGACACTGACTTCAGATGGAGATTTCTGAGCGCTCCCTCCGACCCGTTCTTGTTACTTGAGTGTGACCTGAAGAGATCTCCAATATGTGCATGCTCCCTTTCCCAAGGGACACAATATCCAAGAAAGTTCCTCCCTGGCATCAAGGGGAAAAAGTTGCTGTATCTGGGGAAAAAAAAAAAAACCTGCCGATTGATCAGCAATGCTTTCAGAGAAACATCTTCAAAGGAGGAAATGTAAAGATTAATAAATAGAAACCATATTTCAAATGGAGTCAGGAGGTTCCATATTAAGAAGAAGTGGCAAGAATACACAGAAGAACTGTACAAAAAAAGGTCTTAATGACCCAGATAACCACAATGTGTGATCACTCACCTAGAGTCAGATATCCTTGAATGTGAAGTCAAGTGGGCCTGAGGAAGCATCACTACAAACAAAGCTAGTGGAGGTGATGGAATTCCAGCTGAGCTATTTCAAATCCTGAAAGATGATGCTGTGAAAGTGCTACACTCAATATGCCAGCAAATTTGGAAAACTCAGCAGTGGCCACAGGACTGGAAAAGGGCAGTTTTCATTCCAATCCCAAAGAAAGGCAATGCCAAAGAATGTTCAAGCTACCGCACAATTGCACTCATTTCACATGCTAGCAAAGTAATGCTCAAAATCCTTCAAGCTAGACTTCAAAAGTATGTGAACCAAGAACTTCCAGATGTACAAGCTGGATTTAGAAAAGGCAGAGGAACCAGAGATCAGATAGCCAACATCCTTGGGATCATAGAAAAGGCAAGAGAATTCCAGAAAAGCATCTACTTCTGCTTCATTGACTACACTAAAGCCTTTTACTGTGGAATCACAACAAACTGGAAAATTCTTTAAGAGGTGGCAATACCAGACCATTCCCTGCCTCTTGAGAAACCAGTATTCAGGTCAAGAAGCAACAGTTAGAATGGGCATGGAATAATGGACTGAGTCAAAATTAGGAAAGGAGTACATCAAAGCTGTATATTGTCTTATTTAACTTATATGCAGAGTACATCATGCGAAATGCCAGGCTAGATGAAACTCAAGCTAGAATCAAGATTGCTAGGAGAAACATCAATAACATCAGATATGCAAATGACACCATCCCAGTGGTAGAAAGCAAAGAGGAATTAGAGATCCTCTCGATGAAGGTTAAAGAGGAGAGTGGAAAAGCTGGCTTAAAACTCAACATTCAAAAAATTATACGTCCGGCCCCATCAGTTCAGTCCACTTCAGTTGCTCAGTCGTGTTTGATTCTTTGTGACCCCATGGACTGCAGCATGCCAGGCTGCCCTGTCCATCAACAACAACTGCAGCTTGCTCAAACTCATGTCCATTGAGTTGGCGATGCCATCCAACCATCTCATCCTCTGTCATCCCCTTCTCCTCCTGCTTTCAATCTTGCCCAGCATCAGAGTCTTTTCTAATGAGTCAGTTCTTCAAACCAGGTGGCCAAAGTATTGGAGTTTCAGCTTCAACATCAATCCTTCCAATGAACACTCAGAACTGATTTTCTTTAGGATGGACTGGTTGGATCTCCTTGCAGTCCAAGGGACTCTCAAGAGTCTTCTCCAACACCACAGTTCAAAAGCATCAATTCTTGGGCACTCAGCTTTCTTTATGGTCCAACTCTCACATCCGTACATGGCTACTGGAAAAACTGAAGCTTTAACTAGACGAAACTTTGTCGGCAAAGTAATGTCTCTGCTTTTTAATATGCTATCTAGGTTGGTCATAGCTTTTCTTCCAAGCAGCAAGCATCTTTTAATTTCACGGCTGTAGTCACCATCTGCAGTGATTTTGGAGCCCAAGAAAATAAAGTCTGTCACTGTTTCCACTGTTTCCCCATCTATTTGCCATGCAGTGATGGGACCAGATGCCATGATCTTAGTTTTCTGAATGTTGAGTTTTAAGTCAACTTTTTCACTCTCTTCTTTCACTTTCATCAGGAGGCTCTTTAGTTCTTCACTTTCTGCCATAAGGTTGGTGTCATCTGCATATCTGAGGTTATTGATATTTCTTCCAGCAATCTTGATTCCAGCTTGTGCTTCTTCCAGCCCAGCGTTTCTCATGATGTACTCTGCATATAAGTTAAATAAGCAGGGTGACAACATACAGCCTTGATGTACTCCTTTCCCAATCTGGAATCAGTCCGTTGTTCCATGTCCAGTTCTAACTGTTGCTTCCTGACCTGCATACAGGTTTCTCAGGAGGCAGGTCAGGTGGTCTGGTATTCCCATCTCTTTAAGAATTGTCCACAGTTTGTTGCAATCTACACAGTCAAAGGTTTTGGCGTGATCAATAAAGCAGAAGTAGATGGTTTTCTGGAATTCTCTTGCTTTTTCTATGATCCAATGGATGTTGGCAATTTGATCTCTGGTTCCTCTGCCTTTTCTAAAACCAGCTTGAACATCTGGAAGTTCACGGTTCACATATTGCTGAAGCCTGGCTTGGAGAATTTTGAGCATTACTTTACTAGCATGTGAGATGAGTGCAATTGTGCGGTAGTTTGAGCATTCTTTGGGATTGCCTTTCTTTGGGATTGGAATGAAAACTGCCCTTTTCCAGTCCTGTGGCCACTGCTGAGTTTTCCAAATTTGCTGGCATATTGAGTGTAGCACTTTCACAGCATCACCTTTCAGGATTTGAAATAGCTCAACTGGAATTCCATCACCTCCACTAGCTTTATTCATAATGATGCTTTCTAAGGCCCACCATGGTCCCATCACTTCATGGCAAATAGTTGGGGAAAAAGTGGAAAATAGTGACAGATTTTCTTTTCTTGGTCTCCAAAATCACTGTGGACAGTGACTGCAGTCATGAAATTAAAACATGCTTGCTCCTTGGAAGAAACAGTATGACCAACCTAGACAGTGTATTAAAAAGCAAAGATATGACTTTGCCAACAAAGGTTCATCTAGTCAAAGCTATGGTTTTTCCAGTAGTCATATATGGATGTGAGAGTTGAACAATAAAGAAGGCTGAGTGCCAAAGAATTGATGCTCCCGAACTGTGGTGTTGAAGAAGACTGTTGAGGGTCCCTTGGATACCAAGGAGACCAAACCAGTCAATCCTGAAGGAAATTAACCCTGAATATTCACTGGAAGGTTTATTGAAGCTGAAGCTTCAGTATGTTGGCCACCTGAAGTGAAGAACCAACTCACTGGAAAAGACCTGATGCTAGGAAAAATTGAAGGCAAAAGGAGAAAGGGGCAGCAGAGGAGTCAACGGTTAGATACCATCACTGTCTCAGTTCAATGGACACAAGTCTGAACAAACTCCAGGAGATAGTAGAGGACAGAGGAGCCTGATGTGCCGCCGTCCATGGAGCTGCAAAGAGGTGGACACGACTTAGTGACTGGATGACAAGGGGCTGGTGATGCCACACTCACACCTCCCGGCCTGATCATCTAGAGGAGAGTCTTGCAAGCACAGCAGCTTTCAGACAAACAGTCATGTCAGACAAACAGTCTGACAAACAGTCATGTCAGGAACTCAATGAACCTGGAGAGGCCCCAGGTCTCCTCCAATCCTGCCCTGCCCCAATCATCTTGGGAAGGGCTTTTCTACCCTCCTGAAATGCAGGGGTCATCCGTGATCCATCCCCTCCTCCCTGCTACCTCTCTCCAACTCCACTCTGAGCCCCTGGCCCCGCCTGCATCAGTTCTGCCCTAGGAACTCAGCAGCCCTCTGCTAGTCTCCCTGCCCCCCTCGCCTTCATCCCTGCAGCCCTTGATGCTCCCGCCTCATGACATTCAACATGGGCTTTATACACAAAAATCAGAAGTGCCACCTCCATCCCACCCCTGCTTAAACCCGCCAACAGCTCCCACTCTGCATTCATTCATTTGTATAAAATATCTCTTTCAGTCATTAGAAAAGACCCTGATGCTGGGAAAGATTGAGGGCAGGAGGAGAAGGGGACAACAGAGGATGAGATGGTTGGATGACATCATAACTCGTTGTACATGAGTTTGAGCAAACCCCGGGAGATAGAGAAGGCGTGCTGTGGTCCATGGGGTCACAAAGAGTCCAACATGACTTAGCAACTGAACAATAAAAATGTGCCAGCCACCGTTTAAACACTGAGAATACAGTGGCGAATGACAGGGACAGAAAGTCCTGCCTTTGTGAACCTCAAGTTGAAAATGGGCAAGAAAGAGAATAAATAATCATATTAGTAACCTCCTGCTGAAAGATTACCCCCAACACTGAGTGGCTTAAAGCAGCATGTACTGTCTGCCTGTTTCCGAGGGTCAAGAAGCTGGCCTCGGGTGCTCTCTGCCCTCTGGTGGGGCCGTGTTCCCATCAGAAGGCTCTGCCGGGAGAGGGTCGGTGTCCGGGCTTCCTCGCTGCTTGCTGGCCAGGCCTTGGTCCTTTGCCACCAGGCTCCTCGTGCCGTGTGAGCAATTCCAGAGGAAGAAAGAAGTGACAGTCCATCACTTCTGCCACATTCTATTGGCTATCTGCGAGGGACTCCATCCAGCACAGGCTCAGGGGAGGGGTACCCAAAGGTGCAAACCTAGGAGGCACTCGGTTGGGGACCATCTTAGAGGCTGCTGTCATTGCACGTAAATCAGAGGTACTTTGTATAGTGACAAGCTGGAAAACAAGTAAATACAGAGGAGAGAGGACGTGAGATGTGGGGCAGGGTGTTGAAATCGGGTGTAAAACAAGAGAAGGCCTCACCAGTAAGGGACCTTTGTGTAAAGACCTGAAGGGAATGGGTCTGGGGAGGGGTGCCAGGCAGAGACAACAGCGTGTGCAGAGGTCCCAAGGCAGGAGCCTGGCGGGGGTGGGGTAAGGGTTGTGAAAAAGGATGCAGCAGCCAGGGGGGCAGGCTTGGCTGCAAGTGTGATTGAAATCCATCAGCGCAGCTTACAAACCCACCTGCCAGCCACCCTCCGCATGCCTCGTCCTGTCACCCTGGCCCCACAAAGCCCTGGGCAGAGCTGATCTGTGCCCACAGCAGGGCGTCTGCAGAGGCCGCCCCCTTTCCTGGCGCGCTCCGTCCCTCTCTCCTTCCAGGTCACAGCTGAGGACACTGGGCACGACCTGAGGACTTCATGCTTCATTGTCCCTCCTGTGGGCGCTCCCCAGCTCCAGGAGATCAGAGACCTGCCTACCGGTCAAGGTGAGCTCCGGGCCGGGACACCACCAAGGAAGGGGCGCTGGCTAAACATGGCGGAGCGAATGGACGAGGGGCGGGAGGCTGGCGCGGGTTACCACACTTTATTCTCTTTCGTATTTTGACTTGTTCCAGCTGACACTGGAAGCGGGGTGCGGAGGCCAGGGGGCGGCCGCAGGGACCATCGAGCGGGCACAAAGCTATCTGAGGCCAAAGGGTGGGCGGCCAAGCCTGCGCCCGCTCAGGGCTTGCGCCAAGGGGGGAACTCCGGACTCAGCGGGGACTGGGGGCGCACAGAGGGAAGGTCCAAAGAGGCCCCCAAGTGTGCGCGGGGGGCCGAGCCCCGGACGGTGACCAGGCTCGGCGAGCTCAGCCCGGGAGCCGGAGCCGGGCACGTAGCCCCGCCCCACGGCGCAGGCTCCGCCCCGGGCTAAGCCCTGTCCCAGCCCGCCGCGCTCCGGAAGCCTTTTGCCCGCGCAGGCGCCCCAGGTACCGAGGCGCCCCCAGATCGGCAGGCGCCCGGGGTCAACAGGCGCCGCGGGTCCGGGGCCCTGCCCGCCGGATCCCTCCGCCCGCCTAGGCGCCATGGTGCCGCCGCCGCGGTGGCCGCCGCTCTGCACGCTGCCGCCGGGCCCCGGACCCCCGCGCTTCGTGTGCTACTGCGAGGGGGAGGGCGGCGGGCCCGGGGAACACGGCGGCTTCAACCTCTGGTGAGTAGCGGGTCCCGCGGGGCGGCGAGGGGCGCGGGCGGTTGGGCGGGCGGCCGGGTCTGACTGCCTCTGCTCCGCAGTGTGACGGACGCCGCGGAACTCTGGAGCACCTGCTTCACGCCGGACCGCCTGGCTGCCCTGGTGGGTAACGGGGCTCCTGGGCGGCTGGGAGCCCCCCGGACCACACACCTGCAGCGCGGACCGCCTGTGGGCTCGCAGGGGGCGGCCTGGGATTCCCCGGAAGCACCTGGGCACCCTTCCTATGGCCCTGCAGCTGTCCCGGAAGGCTCTGGTCGGGCAGATTGGGGGTGTGCCCAGAGGCTGTAGGATCTCAGGCCCCTGATGACCAGCCCTTTTGCCCTGTAGAAAGCCCGTTTTGGCCTCAGTGCGACTGAAGACATTGCCCTCCGATTCAGGTGAGTCTCTGAGCAGAGAGGCAGGGTGGGTGGGGAGCAGTGGATGTGGCCACGGTACTCAGCCCCCCTCCTTCCCCAGGGCAGCCTGCGAGCGGCAAGCTGTGACTCTCACCCTGCAGGAGGACAGAGCGTCCCTGACCCTTTCAGGGGGACCCTCGGCGCTGGAACTTGACCTGTCTAAGGTGCCGGGCCCAGAGGCAGCCTCCAGGTTGCAGGCACTGACGCTGGACCTGGCGGAGCGTGTGTGCAGCTTGGAGCAGCGGCTGGCAGGTAGGTGGGGGTGGGCACCCCCTGCCTGGGCTCACTAGGGTCCCCCGGCCAGGCCTGCATTCCTGCTTTCCACCCCCCAGCTGCTGCAGCAGAGGAGATGGCCACCAGCCCCAGAAAGAGCGCCTGGCAGGCGGGGCCTCATCTCTTCTTACCAGGTAAGGCCTGTCACTTGTGACTTGGGTTGAGGCCGCGCTGACTCTGCTGGGACTCGGTTCCCCCAGAACAAGCCTCAAGCTTCAGAGAGAGGATCTGTCCTTGTGGAGAGGGGCTCGTGGGCCTGGGATCTTGCTGGACTCAGCCCCCCGCCGTCATCCTGTTTCCCCAGACCCAGATCCTCAGAGAGGTGGCCCTGGACCTGGGGTCAAGAGGCGGTGTCCAGGGGAGTCTCTCATCAACCCAGGCTTCAAGAGGTGCTCCCCCGCCCCCCGCCCCTCCCGTGCCCAGGGTCCAGCGTGGACCCCGCCCGCCCCTCCACACCCTGCAGCGTCATCCCCTCTTCTCTCCCAGTAAGAAGCCAGCAGGTGGTGTAGACTTTGATGACCCCTGAAGGCACCGCGGAAAGTGTGACGTCAGGACTGTGCCTCTGAGGGGAGGGCAGGGGCGGCCCCTGGGACCTCCCGCCCGCACCTGCCCAGCCTGCTGCCAGGCGTGAACAAGGCCACGCCTCCAGCCCCTCCCCCGTCAAATAAACATCTTCACCTGGAGACAGTCACCAGGTCGTGGCCAGGCACTGGCTCCCAGGCCCGCGGGCCAGGCATGGGGCCGTGTCAGGTCTGTGGTTTCTGGTGAGACTGCCCGGCTCTCTCGCCCTGCCCACCTGTCCCTGCCTGGCACACCCAGGAGCCCAGCTGGCTGTGCAAGGTGGGGTGGGGCTCTGAGAGGCTAGAAATCTTGTTCCCGCCCCAGCGGGCACATGCCTCAGTGATGCAGACCCCACACGATGGCCAGGGAGTGGGGGGTGGCCTGCCTGCACCTGGGCAGAGCTGAGGAATGTGGGGCCCACCCTCTGGCCCGGAGTTGCCCAGATGAGGCTTGGCTCCACACCCTCCCTCGCCGTCCTGCGGCCCCACCCTGGCCTGACTGGTTTGGGAGCCCAATCCAGTCCCGCCTTCCCCGAGGAGTAGGGCGATGGACCGCACCCCGCCCACGGGCTTCTCTGCTGATCCTTGTGGGCTGTTGTCTGGAGCTGAGCGTCCTACGGTGGGCGTTTGGGAGTGGCAGAAACTGAGGGGCCTCTGATCCCTCCGGTGCCCCTTTGCGCTCACTGGGGCAGAGGTGCCTTTATGGGGCTGCGGACGAGTGGGCAGGTGGTGGGGGCGGCGGGGGCGCTAGCGGGGGCGCACGACGGGCCGGTACGCCGCCAGGATCTCAGCGCTGTGTGGACACGTGTACTTGAACTCCTTCTCCTGCAGGGCGCAGTCCAGGTAGCGGTGGACGCCGCGCAGCTCAGCGGGGATGGGAGCCTGGCGGAAGTGCGCGCACACCGTCTGTAGGCGGGCGAGGGGCGCCGTCAGGGTCTCCTGGAGAGTCTGCCCGCCCGGCCCCGCCCCGCCCCGCCCGGTGCTCACGTTCACGACGTGCAGCTTGGGCAGCAGGCCGCAGTCGGCCAGCGTGAGCTGATCGCCGTCCAGAAAGCGGCGGCGGGACTCGCGCAGCTGCGGCTCTCGCCCCAGCTCGTGCTCCAGGGGCGCGCGCAGGTAGCTGTCCAACTTGGTGAGGGCGCGCAGCAGCTGCTGGTACAGGGCTGAGGGCGAGGGGCCTGGTGAGGACCGGCCAGGGCGCCTCGCCCACCACCCTCGCCGCGCCTCCAGATCCTCACCGTCGTCCTGCGCGGGCACCGGGTTCTTGATGAAGGCGGAGAACTTGTGAAAGACGTCGTTGCCCGCCGCGGCAGACTCCCTGTATCTGGGCGCCAAGCTGGGAAATCTGGAGCGGGAGGGGGCTCGGGTCAGAGCGCACTGCACCTTCCCGGCCCGCTCTGCCCTTCCTGGGCTCTGCCCCGGGGGTGGCCTGTCTGCGGGCCCCTCTGCCACCCAGCCCTCACTCTGGGGGGCCCAGCGTCTCCTCCAGAAACTCCTCGATCTGCAGCGTGTCGGTTTTGGCGTCGCCGTCACAAAGCAGGATGGGCAGCTGGGAGCCCGGAGCGAAGTCCTTCAGCACCTCTGGGGACCTGTGGGCACGAGGCAGGGCGGGAGGTGGCTGGCAGAGGAGTGCGAGGCCAGGGACTCGGGGCAGGGCTCACCTGCGGGTGTCCACCGT
This sequence comes from Cervus canadensis, assembly GCF_019320065.1. Lineage (NCBI taxonomy): Eukaryota > Metazoa > Chordata > Mammalia > Artiodactyla > Cervidae > Cervus > Cervus canadensis. The sequence continues at coordinate 101,053,679 of NC_057390.1, read as the reverse complement.
GGTGAGTGTGAAGGGCACGCCCTTGAGAAGCAGGATCATGAAGAGCCGCTGACAAGAGGGGCAGTGGCCCACGCTCTCGCCGTCCTCGCTGGCCTGGGGTGGGGGACACGGGGCTGCCAGGGCAGGCGGCACACCCAGGAGTCCTGCGGGCTCCCGCTGCCCAGAGGCCAGAGCAAGCCCAGGGCTCCAGCTCTCTCAGGCACAGCCTCGACAAGTGGCTGGTGAGGGCCCTTGACTTGGTCCCTGGGAGGAGGGGTCTGCGGAGCTGCCAAGGGCCCGGAGGCTGGGCAGGGCGCCAGGATGAAGGGTGTGGGGGTGGGACCCTGGCTCTGGGGCCTGGCCCCTTGACCCTTCAGAGCCTGGGCAGAGGCCAGGCCCCTGGGCACCAGGCCCTGCAGGCTGGTCACAAGGGTGGGTCGGGCCGATGGAGCTATTTTCTGAGTGATTCATCCCGTTGGGCACCTTGCTGCCCCGGGCTCCAAGGGTGGGAGGAGGCCAGGACCTGGAAGTCCCTTCGCAGGGATCACAGATCTGGGCACTGAGTGGGCTGCCTGGCACAGCCCCTAAGGGGCTTTTTTCCCAGGAGAATGGGGCCACCACAGCCCTTTTGGGGATGGCGCTCTCTCCCTTCTAATGCACCGCCCGCGCCCCCCCCCCCCACCCAGTTACACAGCCTCCAAGAGACAGCCTGAGCCCACCGCCTCAGAGGACGCTGCTGCAGACCCCTGCCTCAGCCTGCCCCAGAAAGTAGAGCCCCACAGAGCACTCCTCCCCGGGACCGCCCCCCAGCCCAGGCAGCTTGGTACCTTGACGAACAGCTGGAGCTTGCCGGTCTCAGCCATGGTGGGGGCCGCGGCAGCAGGGCCTGGGCGGGCCCGGGAGCCCTCTTTAACGTTCTCCGAGCGCCCCGCCCTCCGCAGCCCCGGCCCGCCCAGTGGAGTCACCTCAGCCGGGACAGGCTGCCAGGCTCCTGCGGGGCGGGCACGAGGGTGCTCAGACCGGACCGCAGCCCCCAGGGGTCCCGGGGGAGGGAAGGGGGGCAGAGTGATGGAGGCAGAGGCAGTGGACTGGGCGGGGGCAGCTCCGGGTCAGGGTCAGCCCCGCCGGGAACCCCACCGCCCTCCGTCCAGTGAACGCCCCGAAGGCCAGGGAGCGGGGGAGTTGGGAAGAGCCTGGCCACAGCCTCCGTTTCCCCGCCTGCCGACCAGGGCGCCGCAAGAGTGGGAAGCCATTTGGAAGGGACGCCCCCTTCCCACCTGTGAGCTGTCCCCGGGGCGCGCCCACCCCACGCCCCTGCCCCCACTGTGCGGTCGGGGTGTGTTTCTCCCGGTCCTTAACCTTTGAAAGGAAGAGCTTTTGGTGTTAGAAGCCCCAAGTTTCTGACCCTTGGGAACGGCCCTCCCCCCGGACTGGAAGAGGCGGGGGCTTGGCCGCCCCCAGGTGCGCGTGCACCTGCCCGGTAGAGGCCGCTCGCAGCGCCCCCCGCCCGGGCCGGGCCTGGGGGCAGGGCCTCGGGGAGGGCTGTGGAGGCGCCGCGCCGCCTGGTGGCCACCATGGGGTCTGCACGCGCCTTCCTCCAGGCCCAGGGCCCCGCCCCGCCTGGACCCAGCCTGACAGCCCCTCTACGGACCCAGCACTGGTCAGGGCCCCGGGCACGGGCCCCGCCACGAGCCGGGCTGACCTGGACGTACTGTGGCCTCGGGGCCTGGGCCTCGGACCCATATGCCGCCACCGTGGGCAGCTCTGCAACCGCTGGTAGGGGGTCACCAGCTGGCTTCCTGCTTTGTCACACAACCCATCCTGGAGGAGGCCTGGGCCCTCCACACCTGGACCTGCTCACCAGATGGCCTGTGTGTAAAAACACCCTCACACGTCCGTTAGGAAAATGGTGCAATGAACAGGTGGCTCAGAATAAAGGAAATAAAACACCCAACAGAACACATGAGGGTTTCATTGCACACTTATTTCAAGAACAAATCAGAACAAGATAGATAATGGTTTGTGGTTCAACGGACAGAAATGTGGCAACCATATTCTTGGCAAGGATGTGGGGAAACGCACTCCTGGGGCTGCCCCTGGTAGACAGCAGTGCCTCTGGGACGGCCCGTAAGTACACGAAGGATGAATCAATGGTCTGCAGTCCCCCTGGCCTGGGAGCCTGGTGCATCCACTGACAAGGACAGAGGGCAGGTCCCACTAGCCTGAGGTTTCCTGGTATTACTGCTGCCCACTCTGAATTCACATGTTCGGGTCCTCCCCCCAGCCCCCACCCTCAGAATGTGACTGTATTTGGAGATGAGGGTGATCAAGATGAGGTCATGGCAATAGGCGTTAGCCCCGTATGACCACATCCCCATAAAAAGGGCAGATGTGGACACCTTCACACACGCAGATGGAGAACCCCGTGTGGAGCTGGAGGCAGAGAACCAGGCGATGTTCCTACTGGACACCGGAGACGGCCACAAGACCCCCAGCAGCTGGGAGAACAGGGAGCTCTTGCCACCCATGGCCTCAGGAGGATCCAACCTGCCAGCACCTCGATCTTGAATTTCTGGCCCCAGAGGGTGAGAGAGTAGGTGTCTGGTGTTTAAGCTGCTTGGTCGTGGTACTCTGTTAGGGTGGCCCTAGCAAACCAGGCCAAGAGGGAGAGAGAAACCCAACAAACTGAAAATACCATGCGTTCATACCTGTGACTCTGAGCCTACACGTGTATCCTGCAGAATGACCTCTGACACTAGAAACACAGACAGGCCATCTGTGCTTTCTATCCGCTTGTGTTGTCTGAAATGCCTACCATGTTTTTAAAAAAGTGAGAACAAACCCGTTTACCAACCTTAATAGGACCACAACCTCCCCGGGGCGCTTGGATCCTCTAACCCTCCCCGCCACCCCTGCCACATCCGCAGAGCAGACGCCGGAGGGGCCCGTGCAGCTGCCCACCTTCCCCTTCAGGGCCCCCGCGGGGCCTCACATCTGGGGGAAACTCGTCTCTCTTGAGCCCCTGCCCGCGGGCCCTTTCCAATAGCACTGACAGCTCTGGTTAGAAGGGACAGTGAGGGGAGAGGAGCCCAGCCCCTCCTCCAGGCTGACCCCGTCTTCCTCCCCCAGCCTGAGCCCAGTGCCTGCGGGCAGGTGCTGTGTCCTGGCATCCAGTGGGCCCCCGTCACCCCACACCCCACCCCACACACACAGGCTTGCGTGGACTTTTTTTATTTATTTAAAACAAACATCTGTGCGCTATGTACAGGTCTGGCTCCCAGGTGGGAGGGCAGGGGGCCAAGCTGGGGGGAGGGCAATGGCAGCAGGAGGGGTGGGGAGGGGGTCAGGCCCCTCGCCCAGCCGGTGGGGCCAGCTTCTCCATTCCTGCTACCTGGCCCGCTGCCCCCGGCAGCCCACTGCCCGGTCCACGACAACGGCCTCCCTGCAGGAAGCCAGGGTGAGGGAGCCTTATCCTAAAGCAAAATAAATAGGTGCCTTGGGTGGGGCCGAACCCACCCCTCCCCTCAGCCCAAGGCTGGCAGCAGCCACCAACCAAACTGGGTCTAAGAGCTCAGCCCATGGGGACGCCAGGTCCCGCCAGGAGAGGTCGGGCGGTCCTGGCAGCCCGGGTACCCCGCGGCCCTGGGAGTGGTGGGCAGAGCTGGGCATGGGCAGAGGCCAGGGGCCGGCCAGACCCCAAGGCTTTAAGGCAGAGCAGGCTGAGGGTGTGCGCAGCCCGGGGCCGGGCCGGCCTTTGGCACAACGAGGGGAGGGCGGTGCGGCGGCCGAGGGGGGTTGGAGGGGGCTGAAGCCCTTGGTCCTGGACCGCCCGCTCCAGGGCCTGGCAGGTGGGCGTGGGGTGGGGGGGCACACGTGGGACCTCGGCCACCGCCTGACTTCTGTTCCCACCGCTAACCTCGACCCAACTCCGGCGGTCAGCAGAGCGTGTCCGTGTTGAAGGAGAGCTGGGCCTGGTGGACAGCGACAGGCTGGCTGGGGTGTGTGAGCCCGCACCCGCCCCAGGCCGGCCCTCTCGCCGGCTCTCCTGCCTCTGTCCGCCCCGAGCTACCTCTCGGTGCTCCCGCCCCCGCCCCCATCCCCGTGGTCTGCCCCTGCCAGGCCGGTGGCTGCTGTTTTCAGGCTCTGTTCCGCCCACCTCAGCTCTGCCTGGCTCCAAAATGCTCTCCGTTTCCAAGGTGCTAGGAGGTCGGCGTGGTCTGTCTCCCCTGACTGCACCCGGGCCTCCCAGGTCCACTCTACTCCCGAGTATCAGGTGGGTCCCTCTGCCCCACAAGCTCAAACCAGCAGGGGTCCGAGGCCCCGCTCCCGCCCCAGCTCGGCCCCGCCCCTCCCGAGCCCGGCCCCGCCCTCTCCCGAGCCCGGCCCCGCCCTCTCCCGAGCCCGGCCCCGCCTCCCAACCCGAGCCCGGCCCCCTGGCCAGCCCGCGGCCCTGACCCCGGCCCCCGGCTCACCCTCTCCTCCTCGAAGCTGATGAGGCCCTCGTCCTCCGTGTCCAGGTCCTCGGGTTCGTCGGCCACCAGCGCCCGCAGCTCAGTAGGGGGAGGCCGCGGCCGGAACAGGCTGAGCAGGCGGCCCAGCGGCGACTGCAGGCCCGAGGGCGGCTCCGTCTCCTGCTGCTCCAGATTGTCGCTCTGCTTCTTGGCGAAGTTCACGAACACCTGGTGGGTGGGGGCAAGGGGGTGGGCGGGGAGCCGGCCCAGGGGGAGGGCGGCCCGGGCCCGGGGCACTCACGTTGTCCAGGGTGGTCTGGCTGACCGAATAGTCCTCGACGCCCAGCACGCCCACCACCTGCTCCATTTTGCTGAACACTTGCGCCAGCGAGATGTGCTCGGACTTGAGCTGGTACTGCACCTTCGTGTGGTGCCGCTCCTGGGGGGCACAGAGGTCAGAGGCCGCTCGGGTGGTGCCCCCTCCCACCCCCCAGGCCTTGCCCACCTTGAGGACGGCCTCCGGGAAGTTCCTGTTGAAGAACCGCACCACGTCCTTCACGTTCTGGCTGCTCTTGGTCCTCACCGTGATCATGTAGCCGTCCCCGAACCTGCGGGACAGGCTCGTGGCCACACCCCAGCCAGCAGAGGGGCCCAGTCTTGGCCTGGCTCGTCAACAGCCTGTGGCTCCCTGGTGGGGCCCTGTCCGCATGGGCGCCCCCCTCCCCGCCCCGCTGTGCCCCTCCCCAGCCCCGCCCCGTGCCCCTCCCCCAGGCCCCGCCCCCGTGCCCCTTCCCCAGGCCCCCGCTCCGACCCCCCGTGCCCCTCCCCTCCAAGCCCCCGCCCCCGGGGCTCACCGGTTCTTCAGATGCTGGATGCTGCCCAGACAGCGCAGGCGCCCGTTCACCATGATGGCCAGCCGCGTGCATAGCGCCTCACACTCCTCCATGCTGTGGGCGAGACCCACAGGCTGGCAAAGAGTGCGGGGGCCTGTGGGGGGGTGGAGCGGGGGCAGGGACGGACCTGTGTGAAGTCAGCACCACTGAGCGCCCCGTCTTGATGAGGTCCAAGATGAGGTTCCAGAGGAAGCGCCGGGCCTTGGGGTCCATGCCTGTGGTAGGCTCGTCCTGGGGGTGGTGCCAGGCTCAGCCACTGTACCCCATCCACCCCAGCTGGCCCCACCAGCTGCTTCCCACCCAGCTCACCAAAAACACAAAGATGGGGTACTGACCTTCATCCCACCCCTGGGCTCACCAGGAAGATGAAGGTTGGGGTACCTGACCCCCAACCCACTCCATCCCCCATCCTCCCCCATTCCCCATCTTCCCCATCCCATCCCATCCCATCCCCATCCTCCCCATCCCACCCCAGCCCTCATTCTCCCCATCCCCCATCCTCCCCTCAATGCCACCCCTGGGCTCACCAGGAAGATGAACGCTGGGTACCCGATGAGGGCAATGGCTGTTGACAGCTTCCGCTTATTCCCTCCGCTGTAGGTGCCGGCGGGCTTGTCGGCATATTTGGTCAGCTCCAGTTTCTCCAGGGCCCACTTCACCACCTGGGAGTGACGGGGATGTCAGGGCCCCACCCCCACCCCCACGCCGGCCGCCTCTCCCGCGGGGCGACCCTCACCCGCGCCTCGTCCTTCCAGGCGATGCCCCGGAGCCTCGTGTACAGCTGCAGGTGCTCTCGGGCCGTGAGCTCGTCGAACAGGGCGTCGAACTGCGGGCAGTAGCCCAGGCTCTGCTGCACCTGGAGCAGGTCCTTGAGCACGCTGGGGACACAGCAGTGCCGTCAGCACCGGGGCCGCCGCCGGCCCGCCCACCCGCGCGCCCGCCTGCCCGCCCGCACCTGTGCCCATTGACGAAGGCCTCGCCCCCCGTCGTGCTCTCGTCGCCCGTCAGCATCTTGAAGGTGCTGGTCTTGCCCGCGCCGTTGACACCCAGGAGGCCAAAGCACTCGCCAGGACGCACGCCCAGGCACAGGCGGTCCACGGCGAGGATGCGGCCGATCTTCCGCGACTTGTACACCTGGTGGAGGTGAGGGGGTGGCCGCTCAGCAGGCCCCCCGAGCTCCGGCCTGGGCCCCGGCCTTCCCCGGGCCCCGCCCCCAGCCGCCCAGGGCCCACCTTGGTCAGGTTCTCGATTTTGACCATGTCGTTGTCGGCGTCTCCCCTGAGCACTCGCTGCCGCTCGCTGGCCACGTCCACGTCGTCCTCCACAGGCTTTGTGGACACGGGCATGCGCCTGGGGGGCAGGAGGGGCAGCACGTGGCTGACGCCGCCGGTGCCTACACGCCATGGCCACGCCGGAGGGCAGCGCCCAGCCCCGCCCCCACCCGCAGGGCCCCCAGCACTCACTGCGGCTGCCGCAGGAAGTTGTACTGACACATGATGGTCAGGAGGAAGCCCACAAAGCCCTCGACGGTCATGGCCACCAGGCCCCTGGTGACGATGTCCCACTCGAAGGGAGACTTCATCTTGTCAACCTGGCCTGTGGGGCAGCTGGCTCAGGGCTGGGGCCTCGGGAGCACCTGCTCGCCCCACCTCCCCAGGGGCCGTGCTGTCAGCCCCGCAGCCTCACCGATCTTGGCGTAGTACTCATTGATGTACTCGTTGTACGCCATCTCCATGAGCCCGTGGCCCAGGTTGTAGTTCGGGAAGATGAGGAAGCAGCTCTTCAGGTAACTGTTGACAACCTTCAGGTCCTGTAGGGTCACAGGGCGGGTGTCAGGGCACAGCCTCAGCCCCGCAGCCCCCCACCCCACCACCCCGGGCCACCTTGTCATGCTCAAAGAGCTGCAGCAGGAAGGTGGCCACGGTGGCGGTGATGCCGATGAAGAGGTTGATGACGATGAGAAACACGTAGGCCGAGCTGGGGACCTCGAACCAGAAGGAGGCCGGGTACATGATGGGGGTGATGGACCACCTGTGGGCGGCAGCCAGGCAGCGTCACTGGGCCATCCGCCCCCCTGTGCTGCCCCCTCCGCCATCGCCCCCCCCCACAGCCCCCACCATCACCCCCTTACCCGTAGAGCAGGAACAGGGAGAGCACGGCCGGGAAGTTGGTGGGGGACGTGTAGGCCGGCAGGTCAAACACAAACAGGATGAGGACGCAGCAGGTGGCCGGGACCAGGTAGTTCAGCTACCAGAGCAGGGGTGGCAGGTGAGGGGCCAGAGGCGGAGAGGCCTGGGGGCAGGGGTGAGGGTCCCCAGGGCAGGACGGGGGGCCCAGCGAGGGGCGGGGGCGTGGGGGACAGCCGGGGGTCTGGGGGCACACCATGTCCCACACGTAGTTGGCCAGCCAGTAGATGATGGGGTTGCAGCCGCTGACAAACTGCAGATGCTTGGCCTTGGTGGACTTCTCGGCCACCAGAAAGACCACGAAGCTGGCCGGCACGAAGGACATGGCCACGATGATGAAGATGGCGATGACCACATCGGTGCCCTGCAGCCTGGGGGCGAGGAGGCCCTCAGCCCTGCCCGGCACGCGGCCCCGCGGCAGCACCCTGCCCCCACCCCCGCCTACACCTACAGGTAATCCAGAGAGAGGCTGGCGCTCGTCTTGTTCATCGGGTGGTTGGTGACGGTGATGCCTGCAGCAAGGGGCAGCCTCAGGACCTGCTCTGCCTGCCGCCCGCCCCTCGCCACCTACCCCGTCCCGCTCACCCACCCCGTCCCACTCACCCACCCTGCCCCACGCCACCCACCCCGTCCCGCTCACCCACCCCGTCCCGCTCACCCACCGTAGGCCGCAGGGTTGCCCTTGCCCTTGGGCAGGTTGGCACGCAAGATGGCATTGTTGAGGCTGTTGAGGTAGGTGGGCATGCTGTGGTAGCCCTTGTTGTTGTAGAAAACCTGGGGGGGCACACAGAGACCCCCCAGAGCCTGTCGTCCCTGCAGACCTTGGGAGAGGGTGGGACGCGGCAGGGCCCGGGGCCAAGCGGGGCTCACCTGGGCAGCCCGGCGTACTGCAATTCTCCGCACCATAGCTGGGGCCCGGGCCCCAAACGAGGCTGGGATGGACTTCTGGACATTGCCAAAGGTGATGGCCCCGTACCTGGGTGGCAAGCCGACCACCCGTGAGGCCAGGCGGGCAATGGGGGTCCGCTCCCCATCCATGGCCGGCACGCCCCTCCCCTCTGCTCACCGGTGCAGCCGGAAGCGGTCAGAGGTGAAGAGCAGGTACTCGGAGACGTTGTGGCCGGTGATGTCAGTCAGGATGTCGCCCGTGACCACCCGCATCTGGGGCGGGTGCCCACCCACACCGCCGGGGCAGGAGAAGCCGGTGCCCTGCCCAGAGCAGGTACAGCGGATGGGCTCCCGCACCAGGTGTGGAAGGGAGGGCGCCGACGTCCAGTTCTCTGCAGGCAGAGCACACGGTCAGCCCGGCCCCCGCTTTCCCGAGCCCCAGGCGGCCCCACTAGCCAGTACCTGGCCCGGAGGTGGGCAGCAGGTCCTCGTCCAGGGTCACGGGGGAGTCGGACGGGGCGGGCGAGGGCGGGGGCGGCACGAAGTTGGACAGCGGCAGCCCCTGTGTGAAGGACTCCAGGCACATGCTGTCGAAGAACCGCGCGGCCAACAGGCGCGACTCGCCGCTGCTCAGGTTCAGCGTGGACCCCAGCGAGCCATTGGCCGGAGACTTGAGCACACAGGTGGCGCCCACCCCCGACGGCAGCCGGAAGGTGCCCACCAGCTGCTGGGGGCCGGCGTCGGGGGACAGTCGCAAGCTGGGAAAGCAGAGAGTGAGTCCAGGTGGGGGTCGGGCCAGCCCCCCAGCCCCCGCACTAGCCCCCACCCCCCACTGCGGCCCCACTGGTGGCTCACTGGTATTCCCGGCGCTCCTCGTTGGCGTAGGGGATGAAGTTGCCACGGGGCTGCGTGTAGTTGTGGTACTGGGAGGGGGACAGGACCAGCGGGGGCAGGTCGCCTGGTGGGATACACGGGGAAGCCTCAGCAAGTTCCTACAGCCTGCCAGCAACCCGCAGGCCTGGGTCCCTTCTTCCTAGTACCCACAGGGGACCCAAGCTTGGGGTCTGCACCCCAATGAAACCCCAGAGTGTGCCCAACAGCCTCAGCTGCCACGCCCAGGGCCCCCCCACGTAGCTTCCGAGCAGGCGGATGTCCAGGTGCCTGGCCAGGCAGCTGTACCGATCTCTGGAACGGAGAGTGCCACGGTCATAGCCACGCAGACGAAGAAGGCGGGGAGCAGGATCTGAGAGGACAGTGCCTTGGAGTTGCGCCGGGCGCAGTGGAAGCGCTTCACCAGGAGCCCGTGGAACTGGCGCACCTTCAGCCACCAGCCCTCCAGCTTGCGGCTGCCCTGGCCAACCCGCGCGAGGGTCTCCGCCTCCGCCTCTGCATGGGAGGCAGGAGCTGAGCACGGACCAGCTCCACCCTCCAGGGACCCTCCCAGCTGTACCCAACAGCCCCCACCTTGCAAGCTGACATTGTCAGGGTCCTGCAAGTTGTCGCAGAGGGGGCGGTAGTCGCCATAGACATCGGTGTAGCCGGCCCCCTCATCACCACGGGCAGAGCCCACCGAGGACGCGGACTGCAGCGACGCCTGTGACTGGGCCAGCTCCGCGCACCGTGCCAGGTTGCCGGCGGGACCCTCCCCCGACACCGGGTCCGCAGCCCCCGGCAATACATCTTTCCTGGACTCTTTCACATCTGCAGAGGGGCCAGGGGAGACGCATGGGGACTCAGGGCGGCCTTCACCTGCAGGCCTGTTGGGAACCCCAGACTCCACACTCACCCACCCACCCCAGGCTCCGGCCCCAGCCTGAACCTGGGGCGTCCTGCTCCGTGTTCACACCTAAAACCCTTGGCCCCCAGAGACAGGGAAAGAGTGACAACCCCAGGCTCGTGCTCAGAGCTGACGGAGCCAGGGGATGGGGGCAGAGCTGATCAGCAGCTCTGGAGTCTCACCTGCCTCACTGTTCTCCAGCGACTGGTCCTCCTCCGACACCTTAAGGAACACTTCCTCCAGTGTCGTATCCATCAGCCCAAAGCTGCTCAGGTGCAGTGCATCCAGACTGTGCTCCAGGTGCTGTGAAAGAGCTGCGTGAGGCCCACCTCTTGGGCAGCCCCGCCTCCTCTACTGGCCCCGCCCCCTTCGCTGACCCCGCCCCCGAGTCCAGTCTTGCTGCCTCCACCAGTCTCACCCCTCGCTGGCCCCGCCCCACCACACCCCTCTGCTGGCCCCGCCCCTGAGCCCAGAACCACCTCTTCTGCTGAACACACCTCCTTGGTCGCCCCCACTTCCTACAGACCTCTGCCCCGAGTCCCACCTCCTCCATCAGCCCAGCCCGGACTCACGCACCTGAAAGAGGCGCTCAAAGGCCCCCTTCTTGGCGGCCTCACTGGGCAGGATGTAGGAGAGCTCCGTGCTGGTGTCTGAGACCAGCAAGCAGGAGGCCACATGTTTGCGGATGAACTGGGAAACCTGGGACTCGGAGCAGCTGCTCAGCTGGGCCGGACCTGGGGGGCTGGCTGTCAGCCCTGGCTCTGGGAAGGTAGGGAGGGCTTCACTCAGGGGCTGGGGGAGAGGGTGGGCCAGGCCCAACCAGCACCCTGGGCCCACTGGGCAATGGTGAGAGCCCAGCCCCTCAACCTCACTGGTCTTGAGGAGGGGTCTGGGGCAGGTGGCTTCCGCACAGACCTTGGGGGCCCCCGGGCTCGGCAGGCCGCTTGACCAGCGTGAGGCGATAGCCGTCCCCATAGGCGCCCTTGAGGAACAGCGGCGAGCCGCAGCACTTGAGCTTCCCGTGGGAGATGATGGCAATGCGGTCCCCGAGCAGGTCAGCCTCGTCCATGTGGTGGGTGGACAGGAGGATGGTGCGGCCTGGGGGAGACGGGGATCAGAGGGGCAGCCAGGTGGGGCCAGGCAGGGGCCCACTCTCCCCACCTTCGGCGCCCGCTCACCCGGCTTGTACTTCAGGATCAGGTCCCAGATGGCACGGCGCGCGTATGGGTCCACGCCGGCCGTGGGCTCATCCAGGATGATGGCCCGGGAGCCGCCCACGAAGGCGATGGCCACCGAGAGCTTGCGCTTCATGCCACCGGACAGCGTCTGCACCAGCGAGTGCCGTTTGTTGGAGAGCTCCAGGTCCTCGATCATCCTGAGGGCAGATGGGAGGTGAGCCGTGGGAGCAGCGGGTGCTGCTGCCTGCAGCCTCGCGACCCGCCCAAGCCCCACCCACTTGTCCATCTCCTTGCGGATCTCCTCCTGGGCCATGCTCTTGAGCCTGGAGTAGAACCAGAGATGCTCCTCCACCGTGAGCCGGTCGAAGAGCACGTTGTGCTGGGGACACATGCCCAGGTTCTTGCGGATCTCGTCCATCTCGGTGCGGATGTCGTGCCCGTAGATGGTGGCCGAGCCCGACGTTGGTGGGAACAGGCCAGTGAGGATAGACCTGGGCAGACAGGTGAGGTCACGGCCCCACCTCCTACAGGGAGCCCTCCCTGCCACCCACCCGCCAACACGCACATGGTGGTGGTCTTGCCAGCCCCGTTGTGGCCCAGGAAGGACACGACCTGATTCTCATACAGGTTGAGGCTCAGCTTGTTCAAAGCCAGCTTCTTGTCATTCTTATAGACTTTGGTGAGCTTGTCCACGCAGACCACCAGCGGCAGGTGGGTGGGTTCCTCTTCCATGCCCCGTGTCTCCTCTGCACCGGGGCTTAGAGTCAGCACAGGGCTGTCCCCAACCCCCCCAAAGTCAGCAACTGCCCCAGTGCCCACCCTGGTGTCCACTCACCCAAGCGCCGGCTCTCCATGGCACAGGCTTGATCCTCCTCCATGACGCTGAGGCGGGGGGCGCGAGCCCACGGCCAGTTCCACTCCCATGCCTCCGTCCGCCCACTGCCCAGCCAGTAGGACTTCTGCAGTGGGAAGTACCAGGGCCGGGGCAACCCGTACATGCCTATGGGGAGAGGGGAGGCTGAACCAGGGCCTGGGGTCACTGTCCCCCCAGGCCATGTGTCCCCCTAGAGACAGCCCCCTTCTCCTATTCCCCTCCCCTCCAAAGGGCTCGGTACCTGGGTGTACAGCCTCTATGTACCACGTGAGCACCCCATAGACGACCGCATCTACCATCAGCATGGTGACAGCCAAGAGCAGGTTGAAGTCATCGCCTTCCACAGGAGACTGGCTGAACGTGTGCCACTGGATGCCCACGCCCGCCACCTCGTACAGAGCGAAGTACTTGGAGCCCAGGCCAAAGGCCGTCGTGGACATCAGGGACTGAGGAGACAGCAGTGTCAGTGCGGGAAAGGAGGCCGGACACCCCCAAGCCTGGGCCACTGCCATGACCCTCACCGCGATGCACTTCTCGAAGGCGGTGATCTTGTCGTGGGCCACCTCCTCACGGATAGCCACGTACATGTAGGGCACGTAGCTCAGGAAGTAGATGATGCCACCGCAGGCCGAGGCCAGCTTGGCCTTGGAGTACAGCACGGACACCAGGAAGCTGGGGGCAGGTGGGGCCATGGGCCGTCAACCACACCCGAGTCCTGGATCCTCACTGGAAGCAAGCCCCCCTCCCGCCCGCCCGCTGCGGCCACACAGCGCTCACCAGAACATGATGGTGGCCACGGCGTAGACAGCCAGGAAGAGCCAGATGATGAGCACGTGGCTGTGCGCCAGGACCTGGCCGTACTTGAGGATGGCGGTCAGCGCCGTCACCGAGATGGAGAGCTGCACGAAGCCCGTGATGAACCAGGCCACCCAGTGCACCGCATTGTTCAGGCCCATGGTCTTCATCACCTGCGCGAGGGCGGCAGGGCACTCGGCCAGGGGAGGGAGGGCTGCCCACAGCTGCCCCCCACCTGTCCTCCTCTCCACCTCTCCCCTGTCTCCATCCCCCCCCACCTCCAGCCCTCCCCTCTTCCCCCCACCTCCCATCCCCCACCTCCTTCAGCCGGTGCTCCTTCTCTGCCACGATGTGCTGGATGGTCATGGCCACAGAGTAGACCCAGGAAATCACCATGCAGAGCGGCATCATGTGCTCGATGACAAACAGAAAGCTGGGGGGAGGGAGGGGCGTGAGGCGGAGGCCGGTGGACAGGCCCCAGCGCTCGCCCAGCGCTCCTCTGCACTCACTCGTCCCGCGTATAGCAGGGGTAAGGAAACATCTGCACGTAGTTGCCTGGCTCCACCACGTCGTGGCCCACGAAGGTGTCGATGATGGCGCGCTCCATCATGTCTGCGGGTGGGAGGAGCAAGAGGACAGCAGTCAGCAAAGGCTGCACCCCGGCCCCCGCAGCCCCCCGTGGCCCCCCGCGGCCCCAGGGTCGGCCCTCACCCTGGATCCAGACGAAGCCATATAGAAAGTAGAAGCGGCCGCCGGTGTTGGGCCCTGGCCGCCAGTAGGCCCGGCGGATCTCGTTGGTTTTCTCCGTGAAGCTTGAATTCTGGCGGATCTTGTAGTGCACGTGGGGCGGCAAGGAGCCGTCCTTGCGGGTCTGGAAGATCACACCTGGGACAGGAGGAGGGGTGGGGCGGAGAGGGGGAGATGAGGGGCGGGGCCGAGGAAGGGAGAGGGAGGGCGGGGCCGGCCGGCTGGGGCGGGGCCAAGGGTGGGGGCGGGGCCGGGCAGGCGGGGCGGGGCCGGGGGTGGGGCGGGGCCGGCCGGGCGGGGCGGGCTGAGGGTGGGGCTGACCATAACGGGGTACTGGACGGGAAGGTCTTAGGCAGGGGAGAGGCGGGGGACCCAGGCTGGGGACCTGCCCAGGGGGCTGGCTCACTAGCGAACACGGTGACATTATCCTGGTAGGCCTGGTTAAGGGTGTAGTTGACAATGCTCTCCTCATCTGGAAAACCCTTGAAGATGTCCACACTCACCTAGAAGAGGGGCGTCGTGAGAGGCGACCTGGGCAGCCGCAGGGCCTCGCGGGGCCCACCCACCCACCTTGGACATGAACTGAATCCAGCCGCAGGCCGCATTGTCGATGGTGTCCAGCTGCTGCAGGAGGACTGAGCCGTTGGGCAGTGAGAAGTTGTCCTGGCGCAGGGCAGGCGGCAGCTCCTCGGGTGACAGCCTCAGTGCCTCTGGGTGCAGCCGCAGCTCGGCCACATACTGGGGGAGGGGGAGACCGGTTCAGAGGGTGGCCTGGGCTGGCCAAGGCGGGTCCCTGCCACACCACCCCAGCCCAGCCCCCCAGCACCTGCTGCAGCCAGCGCAGATGTTGCTGCAGCCTTCCCTGCTCCAGGTAGCCGCGGATCTCTGCCGAGATGTTGAGCCACACCTGGGCGTAGTGAGTCACGTTGCCTACAAGGGCGAAGGTCTCATTGGCCTGCAGAGGGTGAGGGCAGAGCATGGGGCTCATGGAAGGACCCCAGCCAGCAAGGGGGGGTTCTCACTCCTTACCTCCCTCCATGGCTGGAGGCCACCCACTGGCCAGTCCCCACCAACCACCAATCTAGGTCTGGCCAGATGGCCCCTGGAAGCTCCGAGCCCTCCCCTCCCAGGCCTCTGCTCAGCGCCTCCCCTGAAACCCCCTCTGCCCGGCTCCCAGGAAAGCACAGCCTCCCCACCCCCTGCCACCAGTGGTGTCTTCCTCGCCCCTTTGTGGGACCTCTCCATGTATCTCTTGAGCGGCCCTGACACTTGGCTCTTATCTTCCCCCATGCTCATCCTAGAGATGCCCTCCACAGCCCCTCCCCTTCCTGGGCCATTTCCAGCCCTGGTTTCTACTTCTTCCAGACTGCAACCTGGGAGGGCCACAGACACTGTGCCCTCAGCTGGTCCCAAACCACGCAGCTGCCCTGCCCTGGACAAGGCTCTGGACGGTTTCTGCCTGTGGCCCTCCTCTCTCCTCACCAGTGCTGCCCAGCCCTGGCCATGCTCGGCCATCCTTCAAAGTGCCCCCGCACCTAGAACTTGCTCACAGGTCCCCTTGCCCAGAGAGCCAAGCCCCGGAGTCCTCAAGAGCTAGGGCTGCACCCCTCTCACGCCAATTCTACCACCAGCCGCCCCCCCACTGACGCCCCCACCCTGCAGAGCCCTCTGCCCAGCTCCCTCAGTTCCTGCCCCAGAGGACACGGGCAGCCCAAGGTGCAAACCTTGAGAATGACACGGTCTGCCTCGGAGCCCGCGGGCGCGTACAGGATCTTGGGGTTGCTGGTCATGAGGTGTACGAGGAGGCCCAGGTTCCGCTGCTCCTTGCTCGTGAAGCCCAGGGAGCTCATGTTGCCCCTTCTCAGCGCCTCGGGCTCGATGGTGCTGGGGCAAGCAGGCGAGACTCGTGGGACGGGGCACCGGCAGGGAGGGGTGAGCGCGGGGCTTCCGAGCGGGTGCAGGTGGCAAACCATTGGCAGGGAGTGGGGGACCGTGGGCCGGGACCAGGGAGGGGGTGTCAGAGCCAGGCCTGGGGGCAGGCCCAGCGCCCCCCGCCTTCCTCACCCCCGCCCCCTGCCACCCACCTACCGGTTGTTGCCACACAGGATGGGCTGCAGGCCGGCCCAGAGCTGCACGAAGGCGGAGCACTGGCCCTGCAGCGCGTCCGAGGGGGCCGGGGCTGCAGCGGGCGGGGCCCCCTCCTCGGCCGTGCTGTTGGAGCTGGGGCCCGCCCCAGCCCCAGTGCTGTTGGCCGCCCCGCCAGGGCCGCTGGCTGCGGGCCCAGGAGCCCGGCCTGCGCAGGCGCCCTGAGGCAGCAGCAAGGCCAGGGCCGAGAGGACGTCCACGTCCCGCAGGATCTTCTGGGCGTCCAGCAGGTCCTCCAGGAGCGCCTGCAGCCGCGGTGGGGGTGGCGGCTGCTGCGGGGCGGCAGAGCCATTGGGGCCGTTCAGGCCCAGCTGAGGGGAAACAGGGTGAGTGGGCAGACGCAGGCCCAGGGGAGGGCGCAGGGTCTGGGGGCTGCTCTGCAGGGGCGGCTGAGGTCAGCGTGGAACAGGGAGGACACCCGCAGGAGACACAGGAGGCGAGCAGGGGAGCAGCCTGGGGGTCAAGGAGTGCCGACCAGGGATGGGGAGACAGGCTGGACCGAAGGCCCGGGGCAGGGGACCCAAGCACAGCCCAGGTGCCAGATCTGCAGGCTGGCTGGCGGGCAGGCCTCACCTGCTGGGCGATCTTGGCCGCATCCAGTTGGTTCCGGAGCTCAGCAGCCAGCTCCGAGAAGCGGTGGGCACGCGCCACAGCCTGCCCTCTGCAGACTGCGTCCCGGTAACCCTCCAGCGCTGTCTGCTGACCCCGGGGCACAGTGAGGACCCGGCCCAGCTCCCTGGAGCCTGGCATGCACGTGAGCTGCTCCAGGAGGGCAGGAGCCAGCAGCAGCTCCTAGGGGCAGGGTGCAGGGGAACGGCTGAAAAGGTGCCCCAGCCAAGAGGACACCAAAGGCCTGGCCCAGACGGCCCAGGGCCTCACCCTGCCCCACCCAGCGGGCCGGGTTCGAGACCACCCAGGTCCTGCAACAGCAAGTGGGGGCAGGGGGAGGGATAGAGACGCATTCCCACCCTGCCTCCCTGTGACAGGCACCAACTCCAGGGGAGCCCTCACCCTCCAAGGGACCCCTCACCCCCCAGGGGACCCCTCACCCTCCTGGGAACCCCTCACCCTCCTGGGGAGCCCTCACCCTCCAGGAGAGCCCTCTCTTCACCCAGAAGCAGGCAGCGTGTGCCCCTCACCTCCATCCGGAACAGGGGCTGCTGATTCCTGGGGGGCCCTGACCCTCCGTCCAGGCCAGGCGAAGGGCCGAAAAGCAGGCGGTAGACCTGAGTGCAAGGGGGTCGCGGTTCAGCTGGGGCTCCAGCCCTGCACCCCCAGGGGAGTCAGCAGAGCGCCAGGGCGGGGGTCCAGGCTGGGGGCTCCCCCAGGAGCAGACACAGGAGCCCTGCACCCCGTGGGAGCCAGGGGAGGGCCAGGGCGGGGGACTCCCAGGAGAAGACACAGGCGCCCCACTGAGGCTTCCAGCCCTCACCTCGGGCAGGTCCACCTGGGCGGCCAGCAGGGCCCGGGCCGCACTGTCAGGCAGCGACAGGTTCTGCGTCAGGAAGCGCCGCAGCTCCCGCCTGTCCCTGGCCACCGAGTCCAGAGAGAAGGAGGACACTGGACAGACAGACGGACGGGGCTGAAGGCCGGCCCCACCCGGGGCCAGAGTGCCCCAGAGGGCCTCCGAGCTGAGCTCCCAGCAGCTCCCACTGTGGCTGGGCCACAGTGACGGGCAGCGGGCGCTTGGTGAGCACCGGGCAGGGGTGTGGGCGTGGGGCCTGCGGCAGGAAGCGCCTGAGCCCGGCTTCAAACCCTGCTGACCCCCGGCCCGCCCCGGGGCGCACCTGCAGGTCGGGCCGCGGGGCCGTCCCAGGGGTCCGGGCCGGCGCTGAGGGCCTCCAGGTGCTGGCGCAGCACCTCCAGCTCCGAGCCCAGGCTGGGCCTCGCCGGGTCAAACAGGTTGCCCTCCTCCACCACACGGTTGAGGCGCTCCAGCAGCTGTGTGACCCTGCAGCAACGCCGGCCGTCACCCGCAGGCCGCCAGGCCCGGAGCGGGGTCGCCGGGGGGCGGGGCCCGGGGCGGGGAATCTGGGGGCGGGGCCCAGGCCCGGGGTGGGGCCGCCGGGGGCGGGGCACTCACGTGGAGTTGGCGTACTGAAGGAAGCCGAACTCGTCCCGCTGGCCGTCGGGGCACAGCGACTGCATGACCGGCAGGATGCCGGCGGAGGTGAGGGGCGCCGCCGTGTAGAAGGCTGGGGGGCAGGCGAGAGGGCCCAGGGCCGGGGGTGGGGGGCGGGGTCGGGGCGGGAAGAGACAGAGGCCGAGAATAGAGATTTAGAGAAACTCAGAAAGAAAAGCAGCTGCAGGCAGCAGACAGGAAACAGACGGCTGAAGTGTTCTATTGCAGATGACCCCGGCAGGTCAGAGGTCAAAGTGCATCTCACCATCCCTTCCCCACAACTGCCAGAGCGACCCTCTTCCCTCCCCAGCCGAGGTCAGCGCTGTGCTTCCCCAAGAACAGGTGGCAGCACTGCCCCCAGGGCTCAGGAGCACAGGGGGCCCCTCCTGGGCAGTGACCTCTGACCTCTCTGGCCAGCTGGTTAGTAGAGTGAATGCAGGAGCCCCCTGGGTCTGAGTGGACAGCGGCCAGGTGCTGCAGCCCTGCACGGCAGGGCCAGGCACCCCCACCCTGGCTGACACCAGGGAGCCTGACCGGGGAGCCACTGAAGTCTGGGGGGCTCCAGCCTTGACCTCCCACCACCCCACCCCCACCCCACTGAGCCAGCTGTTCCTGACAGCAGGCAGGGGCCCTGCAGGACCCAGCTGTCCAGGAGACGCCATTAGCGCAAGCGAGGGGCAGGGGAGGATGCAAGCTTCACCAGGAGGCCCCGCAGGGCTCCCGAAGGTGCCCGGGCCAGCCGGGAGGCGACCGCACACTTACAGACTGCATGCAGGCCCGGGAGGAGGACAGACACCATGCAGGGCGGGGGGGTGGGCAGAACAGAACAGAGGAGACAGTGAGACCCAGCGCCGCGGTCTCCCCAGCCCGGCCAGGCGCGGGGCGTGGGACCGCGCCGGGGGACGGGCACCCCTGTGCTGGGAGGAGCCGTGTCCACACGCACGGGTGTGCGAGACGCCGTGAGGGCCGCCTGCCCGCCCCTCCCGGCTGGGCCCCCAGAAGCCCCTCACCTTCCTTCACAGAGATGGTGGGCTTCTTCTGCCGAAGCCCCAGCAGGATGAAAAACAGGACGAGCGGGATGAAGATCTCGAAGGCCAAGACCCACTGGAAAGGGTGGGCGGAGTGAGGCCACCTGCCCAGGGCTGGACAGGACACACCCAAACTCCCCTCGCCCTCACAGACCAGGGCCAGCCCAGCCCCACTGGACCCTGCATGCCCCCCCCCCCCAGGGGCCACAGGTCCACCCAGGACCCCCAAGGCCACAAAGATCACAGCCCCTTCATTCCAGAACCTCTTTGAGGAGCGAGAGGATCAGTGTTCTCTGGCTCAAGCGACTGGGTCTCCACACCCAGTCCAGATGTGGTCACTGAAGGCCGGCAGGGACAAATCAAGCGGCTTGTGGCCCACGTGGACCCACACGTCCGTCGCCCAGCTCCTCGCCTGCCTGCAGGGCCGCCTGGGCAAGATCTCAGAGTCTGGAGTGGCCTGCGTCTCCCACCCTCCCCTGGGGTCAGCCCTCCTCCCTGCAGCTGTAGCGCCGTCAATCTCCTAGGAAGGTGAGGCCTAGCAGGGGAGGGCCTGGCTGTAGCCCTGGGCCCTGAGCCTCTGGGAAGACCTGGTCAGGGGTCTGACAGCCCCCTGACCCTGAGACGCAGGTGCCTTCTGCCCTGCCCCCCCCCCCCCAGGTGGCTCAGGTGGGTGCAGCCCTGCCTGCCTGGGGCCTCTGATCAGGGTTCCCAGGGCGACTCGGCTGTAGGCTCAGCACCGAGGTGAGCCCTGCTGGGACCCGCCTGGAGCGGGAAAGAAGTGCCCGGGGTTCAGACTTCCCTCTATTCCCACCTGCACCCCTCCTGGCTCAGGGAGGGCGCGGTGGAAGGAGGAGGACCTTGGGCTGGCTGCCCTTTGGGGGGCCCTGGCCCACCTGAGGGCCCGTGCTGACCCCTAGCCCTACTGAGCTTCTGCAGAGACACCAAGGCTCCTTCAGCCTCACCCCTCACCCAAACACTCTTCAGAGCGCTGACCCAGCGGCGCTCTCTCTGGCCCAGGGCCCAAGCCCTGGTCCCCCCCGGGGCGGGGCCAGATGCTGCTGTGTTTACTGGGTTGACAATAGGGCTCTGTGGTGTGGAACACCCTGCTGTGTGTCTGCACCCCATGCCCGCCCCAGCCCG
The DNA here is from genome assembly GCF_019320065.1 of Cervus canadensis. NCBI lineage: Eukaryota > Metazoa > Chordata > Mammalia > Artiodactyla > Cervidae > Cervus > Cervus canadensis. Next base: position 101,033,476 of record NC_057390.1, on the reverse strand, counting down.
TGCCAGCCTCCACCCCCGCCCTGAGCCAGCAGTCAGCCCGGGGCCAGCCCAGGAGGCATCGTGGACCAGGACAGGCGCCTGCTGCGTGCACACCCAGCGCGGCTGGGGTCACGGCCGCTGAACCGGCCCCACCCACCCCCGCCCTGCCACCGGGCACCTCCGCCAGTAACTGCAGCAGCAGGCCTGCTGCCTCCTCATTGCTATAGCAACGGCCGCACACGAGCTGCTGGGAGGAGGGAGGCCTGCCTGGCGGGCGGGCGGCCAGAGGGGCGTCCGGTTACCACAGGCAGTGCAGGTTCAGCCCCACCTGGGCGCCCCACCCAGCGGCCTGCAAGGTGGCCAGACCCCTGTCGCTGGAGCTGGGCCAGTGCCCCGTGTGTCCCCACCGGGCCCCTCCTGCTGCGTCCAGAAGAGAACAGGTGAGGCCTGAGGACGGAGGCGCTGCCCCTGACTCCAGGGACCTGGTCCGCCCACCAGGAGCAGCCAGAAGCCCCAGGACAGACCGCTATCCAGACCTAGGTCCACACCGACATATGGAGAAACCGAGGCACAGAGCTTGGGAGGATGGAGCAAGCCAGGCACAGAGATCCTTGGTTCCTACCCCCCAGCCCAGGCTTCCCCCAGGGTACATACGCACCCTTAGCGAGGCACACAGCACACAGGCCAGACCCTCTGCCAGCCAAGTCCAGGGATCCAACCGTGATGCCCAAGACCCTCCCAGAAAAGTGGAGGAGTGCGCCCACCACCTGGCCTGCCCCAGCCCCTGGCATGAGCGCAGCGAGGCCTCAGCCACCCTGGAGGAAGAATTCCTGCTGTGCTGTGGCCACAGGCCAAGGACCTCCACAAGCCCAGCCATCCCTGGGGGCGCCATGGGGCCGGGCAAGGAAGGCTCTGGGGAGGCCCAGCCTGACATGCGGGGGCTACTCCTGGGTGAAGGTCAGTGGGCACCTCCCCCTGCTTGCCAGGTGCCCATGTCCCTGAGCCCTGGGGTGCCCAGGAGATGCTGGGGCCCTCACTGGGGCCTCTGCTCCCAGCTCCCATCCTCCCTGCCAGGAATTCGGGGGTGACACTGACACATGCCAACGTCCAGTCTCAATCCCTCCCCAGGGCCCCGCCCTGCTGGCCCCGGTGACCCAAAACCTGCAGCGGAGGAGGAAGCGCCAGAGGCTGCAGGTCTGATCCACGAGCCCAGCACCAGTCAGCCTGGGGCGCCGTGGGCAGGGAGCGAACACAAGCCTGGCTCCCTGCCAGGGCCAGGTGCCCAGGGGAATCCTGCCAGGCCAGGGTGATGACGGCTACCCTGCCCATCTGCAGGTCTGGGTTTCCCGCTGTGCACTTTGAAACCCCTCTCGGGGACGGGCCCAGGCAGGAGCTGGCCAGCTCAAGGGGCCCCAGGGCCAGGTGGGACAGGAGCCCCCAAACCCCAGAGAAGCAGGAAGATGCCGCCACCTCAGGTTCCATCTCCAGACCCCAACCCGCCCTGAGCCCCATCCTGAAAAATCCCCGGTGTCCTGTCAGGAACCCAAGCTGCCCATGGCTTGCTGCCTTGCTGTGATGTGGCTGGTGCCAGCTAGGCAGGCCAGCAGATGCCCCTGCCCTTCCCAAGGCCAGAGCAGTGGCGGTCAGCGTGATGACACCCATACCGCCCCAGCCCCGCTCCTCACCAGAGCTTCAGCCCCTGAGCACAGGGCAGAGAGCTGGGGAGCGTGGTGGTCACAGGACCCAGTCCCGGGGGGAGGCCAAGTGGGGGGAGTGGAGAGTGGACCGCTTCAGGGAGGACGGCCCCAAAGGAAAAAAGCGTGCAGCAGGGCCCGGGCTGGCCGAGGCAGGCACAGCAAGGACGCGGTGCAAGCCCGTGAGCAAGGGCCGGTGGATGTGCGCGAGGAGAGGCGCCTGTCCAAGGACAGAGGGCTGCGCCCGGAGGAGGGACAGGGTCCCTGCAGGGGCGCCAGGGCTGGGCCCAGAAACTGCAGCGCCTCTGAGCCAGATCCAGACTCCCAGCCGGTCCTCTGCCCAGGGAAGCAGGGTCTCCCGCGCCCCCAGGGGCCCGGGGCCACCTTCCAGCCCTGAGGCTGGCCCGAGAGAGCGCGTTGCGGAGGGCGCCCGCCCCGTGACTCAGCCGAGCTCCACGAATGTCAGCGGACGCGGGCGGCGGGCCGGGTACAGCCGAGCCCCCTCTCCGGAGGCCAGAGCGCGGGCAGCGGCAGGGGCAGGCGTGGAAGGGGCGACCACCCGCCGCCCCGCCCGCCTGGGGTCCGCGCGCGCCCGGCCGGGCCACCGCACGTGCGCGCGGGGAGCGCGCCGCCGGCCCCGGTGCGCGCAGACTCCGGCTCCCGCAGGCCCGCGGCGCCGGGGGTCGCTCACCGGGCTCCGGCGCTTCAGCGTCACGTTCTTCCAGAGCAGCAGCTGCAGCTGGTGCAGGAAGCCCATGGCGGGGCCGCGCTCCGGCCGCCTCCGCGCCGCGGCCCGCTCCTCTGCGCGCCCCGCCGCCCGCCGCCCGCCGCGCCGCTCGGCATCGCCCGCGAGGGGCGGGGTCTCGAGCCTCCGGGACCGGTTCGGCGCTGGCTCCGCCCCGGCGGCCGCGGCTCGCGCCGCCCCCCGCCCGCGCCCTGCCCGCGCCGCCCCCGCTTAAAGGGGCCGCCGGGTGCCCTCCGCCCGCCGCCCCTCCCGGGTCTCCTGCCCACCAGCGTTTGGGCGGCTCTCGGAGCTCTGACCCGCCACGAGAGGCTCTCTGGTTGCCCGCCTCCCGCTAGGCATTGAGGTGATGCGCCCAAGAGCCCACACGTAAACCGAGACCCCCGACTCAGTCCCAGGGCGCTCTTTTTCCAGGGACGCTGAGCCGAGGCGCAGCACCGCAGCCCCCTGAAATAGCCCTCCCTTAGAGGCGCTCCGAGGTCGACCCTGGCCCCGGCCCATGGACCCTGGGGGGATGCTGGGGGATGCTCGCCCCCCACCAGGTCCCCACCTCTGCCTGCCCTCCGCGCAGAAGAGCTGACGGCGGCAGGAATTTCATATGAACCTGAGAGCCAGATCCCAGCGCCCGGGGCACTTGGGGGCTGGAGGGGGACAGCCACCCACACTTGGGAGGGGGCGCGCAGCCTCAGATTCGGGTCCTACCTGTGCGGGGCGGGCACCCCTCTAAAGGCTCAAAGAGCTGGCTTTCCTGCCAGACTGGGGGCAACCCCACCTGCACCTTGGGGGGCGGGGGCGTGCTGGCGAGAAGGGTGGCAGGTGGACTGTCCTTCCCTTGTAAGACTTTCCTGTGCTCCTTGTGAATGAGCCACTTGGTGACCAAGCAGCAGGGCGGCCCTGGCTGGGCTCAGCCAGGGGGAGAAGGGACCCAGAGAACCGCCCTGGGAAGGCGAGGCGGGCCGGTGTTCAGGGGGGCTGAGGCTGCGCCCTCTGTGAGGGGCTGCTTTCTCTCCCTGTGGGCGCGGCTGAGTGTGGCCTCTGCACGGGGCGCCTGCGGCCGGTGCAACCGCAGGCTTGGTTCAGCGCCTGGCCAGGTCTGAGCCGGGTGGGGAGGCCCATTCCCAGGGAGGCCAGCAGAGGGCAGGCCCGCCCCTGCCGCAGGAAGCGTCCTGCCTTGCGCTTCTGTGGGCTCCTCCCAACCTCAGTTTCCCAGTTTGTGAATGGGCGGGGCAGACCGAGGGGTGTCGAGTCTGCGCTGCAGAGGGAAGGCTCTAAACGGAGCGCCAGGCCTGGGGAGCCCGCCGCTCCCCACCCCTCCCCAGCGCCTTCCCTGCAGTGGGAGGGGGTGGGGCTCCATCCCCCGTCCTCTCCCCTCCCCCCGCAGCCTGAGGACACTTCCTTCTCCTCTGTCAGGACGTGGGGCTAGGTCAGGACAGGAAGCCACTGCCAAGGGGGAGGGCAGCAGCTTCCTGCTTCCACCTGCTGCCCACCCCACCTGGGGCCCTGGCAGCGCCACCCAGAGGCTCAGCGCCAGCCCCCACCCCCCTCACCTGCACAGCAGGACCCCCTGGTGCAGCAGGAACCTGGTGCTTCCCCGTGCCCACGCTGCCCCCAGTGAGAGGGAGCCCACATCTAACCGGGCCTCGTCACAGCCTGGATGCGCGCAGCCTGAGAATGAAGTCTCAGGGCGCCCGTGTTTCTGAGCTGGGCCTCTGCTCCCCGCCCCAGGCCTTTCGGGGTGGGGGGCGTCAGGGCGGGCTCTCTGCTGCAGAGCCTTTCAGGACGAGCCTGGGGGCAGGGGGCAGGATCCAGCCGGGGCGCAAGGGAGGCAGATTCCACGCGTGCTCTGCTTCTGTCTTTATTGGTTGGTGTTCCCTCCCCAGGGGGTGGCAGGCTGCTTGGCTGTCTGGGGTCCAGGCCACAGGGTCTGCATGCCGGGCTCCAGACTGCTCATCTGGGACAAAGGGACCCCAGCTATCCGAGGGCCCAGTTTTTGCCCCCACAGATCTCAGGGGGCATGTCGGTGGCCCCGAGGGCCCTGCCTCCAGCCTCTCTCAGCCCCTGCCCATCTGAGGGCAGCCCTAACCTGCCCAAGACATGATCGAGGTGGGGACGGAGGGCCTGTGTGGCCATCCATCTGATGGACCTCAGCACCCCGCACTCCATTCCTCCCTCCCTGCTCTCGCCTCTGCCTCCAAAGAGTGGCTCCAATACCCAGCAGCCTCCTCCTCCAGGCAGGCTGCCCAGCCACGCCCTGCTTCCCGGCCCCCCACCCCAGCCTCCACATCCGGCATGCGGTTGCCTACGGGGGTCGGGTCGGATGCCACTGGTTTGATTTCAACACCCAGCCCTCTACCCACATGTCCAGCTCCCCAGCCACCCTTCCCTGCCCCCCTCCGCAGGCGGCGCTCAGGCCTGGAACCAGCCCTCGAGGTCCTGGTAGACCTGGCCGCGGGGCAGCTGGGGGAAGCGGGCGCAGATGGCACAGAAGCGTTCTCGCCAGTCGCTGAACAGCCGCACGCGGAACCGGTCTCGCCACGCGAAGTAGCGCCGATAGCAGCTCTCGTTCATGCCGGCGAGGAAGGCGGCCAGCTCGCGGGCCGAGCCGAAGTCGTCCACGTGCACGAAGGCGTCGGGCGGGGCGACGGCCTCGTAGGCGGCCCTCGGGGGGCCCAGCACCACGGGCACGGCGCCGGCCGACAGCGCGTTGCGCCAGAACTTCTCGGTGATGTAGTCCCGGTGCTCGGAGTTCTCGAAGGACAGGTAGAAGCGGTAGCGGCCCACGGCGCGCAGTAGGCAGTCGGCACACAGGGGCTGCCCGACCGCCCGGCCGAACACGTCCACCTGCAGGTGCGGCGCCAGCTGCCGGTACAGCTGCACGCGCCGCTGCCGCTTCTGGAAGTTGCTGATCACCCAGGCAGCCACCCCGCGCTTGGCCGGCAGTGGAGGCGGGGGCCCCTCTCGGGGTTCCAGGCGGCCGTAGGGCACGAAGATGTCCGAGTCACGCCGGTAGCTCAGCACCCAGTTGAAGACCCCCCGGAGGCGGCCGAGGCCGCGGGTGTGGCTGGGCGACTCCATGGAGGCCCACACCCAGGGCTGGCCCTGCGGCCGCTCAGCCAGGGGCAGGCGGGCCCGCTGGGTCTGCAGCTCTCGGTGGTGGAAGACCACAGCGTCGGCGCCGGCCAGCAGGCTGCGGTTGGCGGTCAGGTGGCAGCGGGCCACCCCGTACCTGGCGCAGGTGTCCCCGGGCAGCTCTGGGGGCTGGCTGGCAAACGGCCAGTGCCAGACGAGGATGGTGATCGTGGGCTGCGGGGCCGGGGCTCCCCCGGGGGCCGCCCCGAGCCTCCACCAGAGCCAGACAGCCGAGAGAAGGGCCGCCACAGCCAGGCCCCCCAGAGCCCGGAGGCTCGGAGCGGGGCTGAGCCCTGCAGGGGACACGGGAAGAGAGGCTGTGTCCTTCAGCTCGCCACGGGCCCCGGGCTCCCAGCCCAGGCCTCCCCCAAGGCCAGAGACTCACCAGCATTCTGCATTCACGGCTCCTCAAATCACGGCAGCCACTCCGCGGGAACGCCCTGAAACCACAGCTGCTCCCCTGCACTGGGTACCGCCTGGAAATGCTCTCCTTTCATCTGCTCGGGAGGAAGGCCACCAGAGTATCTTCCCACTCCCGTCCCGCCCCCGCCCCCGGTGACCTTTGACACCACCAGCATCCTAACCCCGCCTCCCCCGCGAGGCCCCTGGCTGCTGGGGGGCGGCGGCCCCCGGAAGGGCATCCAGCCAGGGTTCAGGGCTGTGTCCCCCACCCCTGCCGGCCTCTGGGAAGGCCTGGAGATGACCTGCTGGCAGGCCCGGGGAAAGAGAGGGCCCACCAGGCCTCAGGGAGGGGGAGGCCTTCGCGAGTGGAGGTGGCCCCCACCCGGAAAGGGCGACCCTGACATCGAGGACCCAGTGGCCGCCCGCTGCCCTGCCAGGGGTGCCGCGGAGAGCAGGTGTGCTTCCCTGGGGCCGCCGCCTCCTCGGGCGCCGTGTCATCACCCACTTCCCCCACTCCCCCCTCTCGGCTCCGCGGTGGGCCCCCAGACCCTCTGGCTGCAGACGCGCTGCGCTCAGCTCCACCCGGGAGGATGAGGTTTCTCCCTGCGTTGCTTCTAGCCAGGCCTCTCCACGCCACCCACCCCTGCTGCCTCGAGGACACCTTTGTCCTGGAACCCGGATTCCCCGGGAGGGGCTCCGTCGCAGGGCCCACAGAGGGCCCCAGCGCAAGCTCTCGATGGGCAGCGCCAGGCTGGGCCTGGCTCCTGGGGGGCTGGGGGGCTGCCACACCTTCCTTCCCCACCAAGGGCGCCGGTCGCAGGAGCCCCGGCCTGGGTGGCCTTGGGTCTGGCCAGGCCCGGAAGAGACGCGGGAACCTGGGCTGGGACGCTGCCCTTGGGGGCTCCGGGTCTCTTCCTCCCGGCTCCACAGTCCCGAGCGGGGGAGTACGGAGGGGGCTTTCCAGGCTGGAAAGGGAAGGAGTCGCTGTGTCCCTGACGTGGGCACCTGCTCCAGGAAAAGCAAGGCTGCAGTCCAGAGGCCCTCTCCCTGCCCCGCCGTCCGCCAGCCGTGGGGCCAGGCGTGGAGGCCCGGTTCCTTCCCCTTTTGCCCTGGCTCCGGCCCACTCAGCTCTCGGTCACTAGCTTCCCTCACCCCAGCCGGATGTGGCCGGCAAGGCCCAGCCCTGGCGCTAGCGTCCTGAGGGCCTCAGGCCGGTCCAGTTCTTGGAGGCTGCAGGTTGGGTGTCACGAAAGGAATGCCGGCCTGGAATCTTCAGCAGGCCTGCCACCCGAGCCGTCCTGGGGGCCGCCCTTCACCCTGTCCTCTCGGGCTCCTGGGACTACCAGCCTGTCCCAGCTCCCTTCTCCCAGTGAGAACCAGACTGTGTCCAGGACGGGAACTGAGGGGCCATCAGCACACCCGTGGGGGAGACAGAGGCTGGTCCGGGAGAAGGGGGGCACTCTGGCCCCTGTGAGGCTCCTCACCCCTAGCAGAGGCTCTGAGCGGTAGTGGTGAGGCTCTTGTGCAACATTGGGGGGCGGGGGACGCAGGAGGAGGGCCATGGGAACTGTCGGAAACCATCTGGTGGCCGGTGGGGTGGATGCAGCATCGGGCCCCGGCCAGAGCGGAGGGCGGCTGGCACCCCTGCCCTTCCAGCACCCAGCGCTCAGGGAGATGACCACGGTGGCCCTGGACCTGGGTCCCACCCAGTGTCTCTTTCCTGGCAGGGGCGCCCCCGAGGACCCCACCCCTCTGCCTGTGGCAGGCACCCCGAGGGCAGCGGGGGAGGGCAGGAAGGAGCCGCCCCCCACAGACCGCTGGCGACCTGGCTCCTGGTGCCAGGGCCTCTGCCCTTCCTGTTTGCACTGCCAGGTGGCGGGGGCTCTGCCAGCGCCACAGCCACACCCGCAGCCCGCTCCCTTCCTGGGTGGGCTCGCAGGAGCCACCCCCACCCTCGCCTGGGGTGCCCCCGGGGCCCCTTGCACACCTACCCGCTCGGGGAGCAGCCAGGGCCCCATTCATGAGAACATGCTTGCTGGGAAATGGGGCTCAGGGTTTGGCCAGAAATGGGTCAGAATGAGAGATTCTCAGAGGAAAAAAGAAAGAGACGGGCAAGCCTGAGTCAAAGGGAAAGTGGGGCCTCTTGCCAGCTCGGTGCCAGGCCCCAGAGTCGACGGGGTGCAGGCGGGCACTCACCTCCGGCTCAGCCGCCCATGAGCACCTGGGACCCGGAACACGCGGTCACCCCCGCAGACCAGCTGCGTGTGGCGCTGCTCCAGGACCAGCCTCCAGGGGGGACCCGCCTGGAGGGTCCCTAACTGGTCTCCAGGGCCCAAGGGAAGAGGATCCCCCTTCCAGAGGCCTCTGCAGTGAAACCAGGGCTGGCCGCTGGTCAGGGATGAGGGACCAGGGCCTGGGACCGGGCCCCTCAGCCCACTCACCGGGCTCTCGGCCCCACGGAGCCCACTACCCGCTCCCGCCACTGGCCCCGGTGAGCTCAAGCAGAGCAGCCAGACTCCTGCAACCGCTGCTGGAACCAAGCCCCCCCCCAGCCCCCTGCCAGCCCAGGGGGTGGGCGGGTCTGGAGCCCCCATGCCGCACACACACCTCTGCCGCCTGAGCGGCCCTCGGGGCTGAGCCGGGACAGGCTGTGGGGCGCAGGGCCCTGCAGGGGGCCCGGCAGGCCCTGGAGCTCCCCCTGGATGGGATGCGGCCAGGACCTCTGGCCAGGTGGGAAGGGCAGGAGGGCTAGAGGGGCTGGCAGCCTCGGGTGGTCTGCGGTGAGGCTGAAGGCAGCCGCCTGCTGTGACTGCCGCCCCCACAGCTGCACCCGACCTGGGGCCCCCTTGGCCAACTGCCAGCCTCTGTGCACCCCTCTTCCCCAAGGGGCTCCCGAAAGCCCTGGCCTCAACGCTCTCCCTGGAGAAAAGCGCCCCCTGCTGCCCTCGCCCCCTCCTGCAGGAGCCCGCGGCCGAGCTCCGCCACCAGGGGGCGCTCCGGGCCCGTGGCCCCACTCGGCTGGGCTGGGCCAGCCCTGGGGGCAGACAGGTGTGCTCTGGCCCTCTGGCCCTGAGGCACCCCTCAGGCTGCGGCGGGGTGTTCCCTCCGCCCCACCTAGGCGCTGCTGTCTGGAAGGAGTCGGTGGTCCACCAGGGCACGTGGGTGGCTGTCCTCTGCCCAGGTCAGAGCAGCACGAGGCTGCAGGGGCAAGTGCCAGGACTCCAGGGACAGAGCCCAGGGCTCCAGGGCAACCTTCAGTCCTGGGTCTGCAGGGTTCAGCCGGTGACTGGCCTTTACCCTTAAGGGAGGCCTTGACCTCTCTGTCCCCCAGTTTTCTTTGTGGCCGTTCCCCCTCATGACATGGACTAAGTAACAGGGGACAGGGGTTCTCGACGCGTTGCCCACACGCCACCCTGCGCTCGTTCCCAGCTCCCTGTCCCCACCCCCGTCCATCTCCCACATCTCCCATCAGCGCACCAGAAGGACACCGTGGCTTCCCGCTGGGGGCCCGCCCGAGGCCATAGCCCCAGAGACACACTGCTTTAGCAGAGCCACTAGCTCTAAGGAGGGCCAACCCGGCTTCCGCTGCCCAGCCCCACCTGAGAGACCAGGCTGCCCCAAGCGGACCGTGTCCACCCCCTGCAGGGCTGCCCCACCAGGAGCCAGAGGTCCGGCAACCTCGGAACCCCACCCTGAGGACTCACTGAGGGGCTTCTGAACCCCACCCCCCATTCCTCCCCAGGCTTGGTGGGGCAGACAGGCCTGACCCCCACCCTGTCTGCACCAGGCCCCCACTGCGCCATGGGCCCCAGAAGCCCCTCCTCCCAGCCCAGTATCCTTGTCACTTCTGAGCACAAAACTTGGAGCCCACTCTGGGGATTCAGCTGAAGGTCACCTCCCCCTCCACTGGCTTTCCTGCTCCTTGGTGGGGGGTTGGGGTCAGCTGAGAGGTGCCTCCTGACATTCGGGGACCCCACCACCTCTGTCACCTCCGCTGCCCACCCTGGTCTACCCGCCTGTGTGTCGCCCAGGTTCCTCTGCCTGGCATACCCCCTACGTATGCTGCAGGGGCTCTCGAGTCCCCGTGGTCCCGCAGTAAGCCCACAGACAGGCTGTGCAGCCCAGCCCTCCTGGCCCAGGTGGACGCAGGGCGGGAACGGAGGCCTCAGTGTCCACTCCCAGCCCTTCTCATCATGCACAGGATGGGGTGTTTGAGGGAAGAGCGCCAACTCCAGACTGGCCTGGCCATGCACCCATAATCTCCCCTCCCCAGCCCTCTTCCCCAGCGGGCGGGGACAGGGTCTTCCCAGGCTGGAGGTGCAGCAGAAGGCCCGAGGACCCACTCCAGGTTCCATCCACCATGGCCCACTGTTGGGGGCGAGGTCAGTCTCTAGAACACTCAGGCAAAGGTTTGAAATGTACTTTAATTGGCTTGTCTCCGGTATTACCCACCCATGCCTGGTCTCGGGTTCTCCTCCTCCCCTCGACTGGGGGGTTCCACACTTGAGGGGACAGGCGCAACAATGGGGCACAGGCAGGCAGGAGTCCGCCCCGCGAGGAGTTCCTAGCCGCTGGGGCCCCACGAGCAGGCGTGCGTCAGGACACCCTCTCTTTAATGGGAAAGGGCGGGTGCCCTGCTCCTCCCCACCAGTGGGCATCACGTCCTCGAGAGGGTGAGCGAGAGGGTGGGCGTCAGCCTTCGGGTCACTGCAGCGGGGGCGCAGACAGCGAGGCATGGTCGAACAATGGGTTCCGAACCTCCATCTCTCCCGTCTGCGAACGCTGGCGTTAGGTGGGCCCAGAGCAGGGGAGGGACCGCCCTCCGCCGCCCCCTGCACCCCTCCCCCGGCCCGTGCGCCCACCCCCAGCCCCGCACTCACCGGGGCCAGGCCGGGGCACTCGTACACCGTGAAGTCGCCGTCCTCGTTCTCCTCGTCGGAGGAGACGGAGTCCAACTCCTTGGGTGGCTCTTTATGCCTGGGTGGAGGGCAGGATCGCTGGGTGCCCCTCACCCTGCAGGTGCCAGTGGCCCTGGGCAGAGGGCAGGGGGTGGAGGTGGGCAGGGCTGAGGAGGAGGCAGCAGGCCCCGGAGTGGGTGGGTGGGCCGCGCTGGGCGGGGCTTCTTACCGCTCCAGGCATCGCATCTGCTGCCTCTGGTGTTGGTAGTGGTACATCTCGGCACTGTGTGCCAGGCGCTGATCCCCGGGCTGCAGGAGGGGGGAGGCGGGAGGGTCAGGCCCGGACAGGAGGGAAGGGGCGGGGCGGGGCGGGGCGGGGCAAGGTGGGGCCACGCACCGAGATCCCTGGCGGAGCTGGGGAGCTGGGCGCCTGTGGGGCCGCGTAGTCGGCCTTCTGGGTCAGGCGGATGTCTCGCTGCAGCCTGCGGGGAGCAAAGAGACCCTCGGGGTCACCCTCCTCCCCAGCCCCGCCCCTTTATACCAGCCCCGCCCACCAGCCCCGCCCGTCACCTTTAGCCACCCCTTTAGCCCCGCCCCTCCTCTTTAGACGATTCCCGCCCGCCCCCCGCCCGGCCCCGCCCGGCCCCGCCCCACCCCGAGCTCACCGCCACCAGAAGAGAGCCGCCACCGCCAGCGCGGCCGCGCCGGCCACGGAGCAGGCCAGGATCAGCACTGCAGGGAGGGGGCGCGGTGAGGGCAGCCTTCGGGGAAGGACCCCGCCTCCCCGCCCGGCCGGACCTACCAAGTGTGAGGCCATCACCGCGCCCGCCCCGCGGCTCCAGGGGGGACACGTGCACAGGCCCGGACGACACAGCGGGGCCCAGGGAGGGGCGAGGTGTGGGCGCCGGGGCTCCCCGCGCGGAGGGGAGGCCCAGGTCCAGTCCCCGGCCTCGCTCGGAGAGCCCCAGGGTGGCATCTGCAGAGAGACGGCAAGTCAGCACAGCAAGACGGGCTGGGGCCAAGGGTGTGGGGAGTCGGACAGGCGCGCGGGTCAGGGTCTCACCCGCCTCCGGGGGCCGCTGTTGTCCCTCAAGCTGGGGTGGGGCCTTGAGCCCGGGGCGCCCCGCCTCCTGCCGGGCTAGCTCCTGGGCCAGGAAGTCGATCTCCTCTTCCAGTCTGGGCCGCGGCAAGCCCTCCCCTGGCGAGGGTTAGGGGCCATCAGCTGGAGAGGCCCTGAGCCCTTCCTGGCAACACCAGCTACAGGTGGCCTTCCCAGAGAGAGCGGGAAGGCCCATCCGCTAGCCAGTCCCAGGCCTGGGTCTCCTCCCCGCAGGCTCCTCCTAGGCCCCAGGAGCCAGAGGACCGGGTGCCAGCCGCAGGCCCTGGCCATCCTAGTTGCCATGGTGACAACTGTAGGAGCTGTGTGTGCTGCAGCTCTCAGGGAAGTAGGCAGGGGGCAAGTGCCGGGGAGCACGCCGAGGCCAGGAGGACAGGGCGGGGTGCCGGCCCTCTCGCCACCCACTACCCACAAAGCAGGGACAGTGCGTCACCGGGCCACGTGGGCCTCCTCGGCCAAGGGGGGCAGGACTTCCCGAGGGATGCGGAGGAGCCCCGTCCTAACCCCCACCTCTGCCTGGTCACCAGGAGGAAGGGAGGGCAGCGGCTGGGGTGGGACTGTGGACGGGCCTCCACGTCCCAGACAGAGGCTCCCAGGAGACACTGGCGCTCAGCATCCGCAGAGCAGATCATGTGCCTTCAGGAACCATATACCTGTGGCCAGGAACGTGCTCCTCCAGGAAGCCCCTCCCACCCTGTCCAACTCTTCAGCCCCCACAATGCCCTCTGTAATGTGCCCCATCACACCTGAAGTCACTCTGGCTGGCACCATCCCAACAGACGCTGGGTCAGGGCAGCACCAGGGCATTCAAGCAGACAGGAGTGATGGAGAGAGAAGGGATGCTGGGCAAAGAGCAGAGGCAGCTCGGCAGGGTGGAGAGCTGGGTGCCTGACTCTGAGGAGACTCAGGCCTGGGGAACGCTGACCTTGTCTCTCCCGGGATCACCCTGGCACTTCATGCTGGGGACCTGTGGCCCTGGGAAGGGTGACTGCCCCAGGCCCCAGCCCACTGCCCAACTCTGCCCTGGTGCCATCCGGAAAGGGTCACCAGGCCACTTGGAGAGAGATTGGCAAGTCCTGGCATCCACAAGGTGCAGGACACTGTGGAGGAGCAGTGCTGAGGAGGGGGCCAAATGTACCAGGTCGGGGGGAGGAGCCCGTACCCAGAGGCTGGCGCATCCTGGGCACACAGAGCCCCTGCCGATCCTCCTGGAAGGGCTGGAGGCAGGGCCCACAGACATGTGCACCCGGGGGGCACCGTGCCCGCCTCTTCAGGGCACAGTCCAGGCTCCCAGGACAGGCAGCGGCATCTGGAAAGGAAGCAGAAGAAGAAAAGGGTCTCGGCGGGCTTGACTCAGCCCCTGCCCAGAAGTGGTGCCGCCTTGGCCGCCCCGCCCCCACTCCAGAGCTGGCCAAGCCGGGCTCCGGCCATTGTTCTGGGCAGGCCCTGCCTCCCCGGCATCAGGGATCAGAACCAGGAAGACAAACAGTCCTGACACTTATCGGAACTCCCTCGCCCCACCCACTCCCCAGAGGCCACTGCCCAGGCTCAGGCCAGCTTTCCGCACGGAAATGTCCCTTGTCCTCCTGAGAACACAGAGCTCTCCTGGGCCGTGCAGCCCTCCAAGCCCTGCTTCTGGCCTCAAGCTGACCCAGAGCAAGCCTCTCACCCAGCCAGGGAGCCCCAGACAGTGGGGCCCTGGTCTCTCTCTTGTCCCCTCAGGGCTGCCACTCAAACCTTATCACGACATCCTACAGCCCTAGAAAGCCCGGCTGGGAAACGGCCCAGATCCAGTCGCTCCGCCACATCTACCTTCTGGCTCGTCCCGGCACAGAGAGGGGCTGCTGGGGACGGGCAGGGGAGAAGCCTGGGGTGGAGCCTGCCGGCCTCACTGGCTCCAAAAACAGAGACCAGGCAGGGGCAGGCCTGCAGCCAGCGCTGCCAGGGGCTGAGGAGCCTGAACCACGGCAGGGAGGCCGCTTCTAATTCGGGGCCCAGACGTGCGTGTGCCCTGTACACACAGCTGTGGCTCCCAGCCTGATGTTGGGGAGTGGAGGGCAGTGGCCCTCTCAGCCTCAGTCTCCTCTCTGGATGCAGGTGAGAACCTCCACACTGGGGAAAGTCTCAAGGCCTGGACACTGGCCCCAGTCACTAGACAGCAGAGCCTGGGGAGCCACGGGGAGACCCAACAGGACTGTCAATCATGCCTAGGGAGGTGGGGGTATCTTGGAGGACCAGGACTGGTTCCCTCTGCCCAGCCCCCCCCTGCAGGAGGGTGACATGTCAGCCTGTCCTCCAGACTTCAGCTAGCCTGACTTGGTTTCCTCGGTAACCTGATACAGCCCCTCGGCTGTAGGTATCCCTTGGAGGAAGTTCCAGCAGCTTCTACAGCAGGTGGGCAAGTGGGCTGGGGCTCCCCTCCCAGGGATCCCACCTCCTGCACAACCTGGGTCGGCAGGCGCCAGTATCAGTGCTCTGGACCCAGGGCTGGGGCTGGTTAAACATTAAGCCTGTGCCAGCAGGTCTGTCTAGACCCCACCCACCAGCTGGGCCCCCAGGGAGCCAGGCAGTCCCAGCCCCTGGTGCTGAGAACCCGGGGTGCACCGACCCGGGCTAGGGGCCTGTGTTCCAGAGCTGGCTCTCGGTTCTGGGCTCCAGGGGTCTCCCTTCACTCCCCGCCCCCCGCCACAGGAAGCCGCCGGTGCTGGCTGTTGATCCTGGGAAGGTCCCTGCTCTTAGAGTGTGGGACGAGGCCCCAGGAACAACGGCACCGGGAGAGCGGCTGGCATGCTGCCCCGAATCTGGGCGAGCACAGAGCTGATGAGCTGCTGGGGCAGCACCCGGCCTCCCCGTCTCCTCGGGAGCCCCACGCTGCACAGCCTGGAGCCAGGCTGTCAGCAGGAGGCCTCCACCACTCCTGGCCAGCCATGCCCTGGCCCTCAGGCCTCCTTGGGGCCTCCTCTGGTCAGGCCAGGTCCCTGTCCAGGGGTGCTGTGCCCAGGAAGAAGCCTGCCCTGCTCTGGCCTCTTGATGCCGCACATGCAGACCACACCACCCAGGTTAGCATCCCAGCTGCATCACATATTGGTCACTTCACCTCTCTGTGCCTCAGTTTTCTCATCTGTGATATGGGCTAAAGGCAGCACCTATCCTATGGAGCTGCTGGGAGAAATGGGGCCTGGGTACAGAGCCCCCTAGTCCTGCCTCCTGGGAGGGTGCGCTCGGGATTCTGGTTCCTGCAGAACTCTGGAGCCTCAGTGCCATCTGGGAAGCTGGCAGGGTCTCCCAGGACCCTGGGCTCATCCCTCTCTGCCTGAATCTGCCCTGGGGGGTGCCCCCACCGCCAGGCACAGAAGACGGAATGCAGCGGCCCTGCAGGGCAGAGGGTGAGTGAGGAAGCAGAGGCTGTGAGTTCCTCCCGCCCCCAGTGAGGCCAGAGCAAGCCCCGAGGCCTGGGACGAGCTGTCAGATGCCCGCGAAACTTCAGACGCGGCCACAGCAGCAAAGCGAGGTGCGTGTCCACCACCCGAGAGGCAGGGACAGACCAGCGCTGCGGCTCCTGCTCCAGGACGGCCACCGGCAGGAAGGCCAGCAGGCACCGGAGACGCGCGCACAGAGAGACGCCAGTGGGACCGGCTCCAGGCCACGGCCCGCTCCGAGACAGCCCGCCTGCGACACCGACCCACCGGCTCACGAACCCAGACAAAGACAAGAAGCGGATGGACTTCAGGTTCGCCGCCAAGGAGCCCGGAGAATCCCCGTCCAGAGGAGTCCCTCGGCGGTCCGGCGCCGCGCCCTTCCCGCCGGGGACTGTTTACCCGAGCAGGGCCAGGCGAGGCCGGCGGGGCCTGCGAGGCCTGCGGGCCCAGACCAGGGCGGCGGCGGCGGCGAGGGTGAGCGTGGCGCCGCGCGGCCAAAGCCCCACCCGGCGACCCCCGACCCCGGGGCGCCCCGCAGCCGGCTGCCCAGCGCGTAGCTCACCGGAGCGGCCGGCGGCCGCACCGCGCAAGGCCGCGCCGAGGACGAGGCCGGACAGCAGCAGCCGCAGCAGCCGCAGGTGCCGCGGGGAGGGCGGGGGCACAGGCGTCGCCATCCTTCAGCGCCGCGGCCGGGGCAGCATGGCACCGCGCGTCCCAGGGCCGGGCGCGGGGTCGGGGCGCCGGGGTAGGCGGCGGCGAGGAGGGGGCGGAGGCCGGAGGCGGACGCCGAGGAAAACAGGCGGCGGCGGCGGCGGCGCTGACGCTGCGGCAGAGGATCCGGGCGGGGGCGGCGAGGGCGCCGAGTCGGAGTGCGCCTGCGCGCCCCACCTGCGGAGGCGGGACCGCCGTCAGGCTGCGCCCCCCCTCGGATTCCGAGCCCCTCCTCGGCCCCCGGCCAGCCCTCCGGGCGCCTCCGCCTCTGCGGCCTCTGCAAACCGGACCTTCTCCAGGCGGCGCACTGGCTCGGGCTGGGTCCCCCGGGATGCGCCTCCCCAGTCGATCCCTCTCGGGCTGATAACTCCCACCCACCGCCCCCCACCCTCCTGGGGCGGAGGATCCGCCTGGGTCTGGAGGGACACCAGGCGCACACAGCTGGGCAGGCGCAGGGGGACGCGCAGGTGTACCCGGAGGCCGACCAGGCATTCAGACGCACGGCAAAGGCACACACAGGCGCACAGGACTAGCCCGGTGCCGGTGGCCACTATGACTGGAGTGGGACGGCCGCTCCCGGTGAGGCCACCAGGGGGCAAGAGTGACCTGGAACGGCTGCTGACAGCCAGCGGGGAGCTGTCCACGGTGCCCAGGTGACAGCCTGTTAGCTCCGGGGTGCCCCACGACGGCAAGCACTGGGGTGCACCCCCTCACCCCACCTACTGCCTCCTGGGAGCGCAGCCTCCGCGTCCCACCTGGAAACCTCCCAGGCTCCCGTCCCTGAGAGGTCAGGGCGGGGGCCCCCGCCCCCGCGCGTGCTCCTCTCGGCTCTTAAGAGTCTCAGAACTCCGAAGATGGGGTTGGCGGCCCTCAGGTTTGTGAAATGCTCAGAATCTGGCAGACGTGTATGTAGGGTGTGCGGGTGTGTGTGTGTGTGTGTGTGTGTGCAGAACAAGGACCACCCCCGTCCCCTACGAGGCACTGATCAGACAGAAATAGTGTCAGAGCTCACTTCCCAGAAAGTGGGGGGGGGGGGGGCGGAGAGATGCAGGCAAGACCACGCCTGCCTGCCACTCCCGGGAGACAGGGCCTGGGGAGGGGCTGCCCGAGCGGCAGGTGGAGCGAAGTCTGTGCGGTTGTGCGGCTTGACCAGAGCCAGGCTCTCTGCAAGGCTCATCCACCTGAGCAATGGGGCCCTGCGTCCCTCCTGGCCCTGGCTCCCCCCACACCACCCGCCTCCTGTGGAGGGTTTGCCCCCTCCTTCCCCCCACCTCCCTCAGTGTCTTGAGCACCGCCTGAGAGGCCTGCGTGTTCAGTCGTATTCATGGGATTTTCCCCGGGCACGATTACTGGAGTGGGTTGCCATTACCTCCTCCAGAGGATCCTCCCAGCCAAGGGATTGAACCCACGTCTCCTGCGTCTCCTGCATTGCAGGCGGATTCTTTACCGCTGAGCTGCTCAGGAAGCCTCCTTGAGCACTGCCTGCAACTTAGGCAATCGCTTGGCCCCATCACTCCCTCGTCTGCCATCCCCACCCCCACCCTGGCCAACCTGAGACCAGGGCCCAGGCTCCAGTCTGGCAGGAGTCTCAGGAACTCTGTTTTAGAGCAGCCACCAGACAGCTACTCTAGGCCACGGTGGTGCAGCAAGGGACCAGAGTCAGCACTCCCCCAGCCTGAGCCCAGAGAGGAAGGAAGTAGGAAGATCCAGGGTCCTCCCCCGGGACCAGAGTGGGGGGTGGGGGGGCACCTGTGTGGCCCACACAGCTGGGGCAGCGGAGGAGGGAGGCAGCAGAGGCTCCGCCCCTTGGACATTCTCGCCACTGCTCTACGAAAATCCTTTTATTCAATATTAAAAAATGTGTACAAGTAGGCCCTGGGCTGTGACCCTGACCCTCCAATACCCAATCCTGGGTGGGAGGCGTCCTCAGAACTCCACTCCCGGGGACCAGACTCTGCTCTCACAGCCTGAGGACCCCCAACCTCAGTTAGAGGGGGAGCAGGAGGCCTTGAGGTGAGACCAAGGCTGGAGTTGGGGGGGCTGGGTTCCCTTTGCCCATCCTGACCGGATGCCGGTGTCGGCACTGCCTTGATTCTGGGCTGCATTAGGGCAGAGACGTTGGTGGCGGGGTGGGGTGAGGGGATATAGAGATGGGGGGCTTGGCGCTGGGGGCCCCTAGATGGTGCTCGCCCACTTGGTGGAGCGCGCCTGCTGCAGCAGGAGGGCAAACGCGGCCAGGAGCATGGCGGCGAAGAGCAGGAGGAGGACGACCCAGGAGCTGAAGTCTGTGCCTTTGCGCAGCCCAGGAGGGTCAGCGGGGATCAGGTTGGTCAGGTTCAGCATGTAGCCAAGCGCCCAGCCGACCGCAGTGTCCCCGGCCTGCGGGCCACAGGTCCGGCCTGAGCTTCTGCACAGCCCAGGCGGCCCCGCCCCTCTGCACCGCGGCCCGGGTGGCCCCGCCCCTCCGCTCCCGGGTTCCCACCTTTTTCTGGAAGGTCACGTCTCCGAAGGAGAGCTCGTCGAAGCCGTATCCGCGGCTCAGCAGCTGCTGCACGAACATGGCCCCGGCACAGTAGTCGGGCAGGCGGGCCCGGTCGTCCGGCGCCCGAGCCTGCAGCTGGGACGCAAGTGGGAGACTCTAGGGCCAGTGACCCCCCCGGAGGTCTCTGCCCCACCAGACACAGAAGGGCAGTGCGGGGCTGGAGACGGTGCTGCAGGTCCCAGAAAGAAGCAGGCAGGGCTCTCCCCTGGGCAGGAGCAGCCTGACCTCTGGATGGCAGCGGTGCCGTGCCTGTGAGGTTGAGGCCAGGGGACAGCGGCATGGCCCCTGGGAGCAGGGGCTGCAGCGGGCTTGGAGAGGTCAGGGGAGCAGAAGCTCCCAGCTTGGCCCTGGGTGCTGGGCTTGCCCCACCTGCCCGAGTCTGCCTGGGACTAGACACAGAGAGGACAGGACGAGCCCCACAGACACGCGCGTGTTTCTCCGGAATCACCTCCTCCCCCGCAGGCCCAAACCCCTCCGTCTTACTTCACCTGGGACCGACACAGCTGTTTTCCACTCCTGACTCCCCCAAGCCGTGCCTGTTCTACCTGCTGAGTTTCCCCGGGTCCTTCTACTTCTCCCCGGGTTGTCTGTTCTCCCCCACGCTCTCCCAGACACATTCTTCCCTGCCCTGTCCACTCCACACTCCCTGCTGCCCCAGGGCCTTTGCACTGGCTGTCCCCTCCACCCTCCAGATCCTGGATCTGGAGTCAGGCCTCAGAGAGGCTTCTGCAATCCCATCTCATCTGACTGCTGGGTTCCCAGCTGTAGCCTGGCCACTTTTCAAGTCTGATTGGCACTGTGTCCCCACACCCTTCTACTCACAGGGCAAAAGAAAGATCGGGAGGTCTGATGCCAGAAACCCCAGCACCACCCTGCACAGCCCTGGTGGAGTAGGGGGGCAGGCCTCACCTCACTCCATGTCTGGCTACAGACGGTGACCACAGCCGCCTCTAGTTGCTGCAGAGTTGCTACGGGCAGCCCCATCACCGTTCTCAGGAAGTCCACCGTGTAGAAGAAAGCAGAGAAGGCCTGAAACGCGGGGACAGTCACACTGTGGCCAGACCCCAGGCACCTCAGGGCACGGCACCCCCCCCCCCCACGCTTCCTGTCCTCTGGACTCACGATAAACTTCCCAGCCACAGGGGGCTGGAAGACGCCATTGAAGGAGCATCTGGAGAAGCGGCAGGAGGAGGAGTTAAAGAGCTGGGAGACGAGGCCGTGGCACAGGGCAGGGTTGCTGCTGCCCGCCAGGCTGACCCTGGCGCTCCTGTTGAAGGCCTGGGGCCGCTGGGCGGCGGTGCAGGGCGACTCATAGATGTCCCGGAGCATCATGTGGGTGGAGTAGCCCTGCGGCCAGCAGGGGTGGGGCCCACGGGTCTGGGGAAGACGAGGGTGTGCATCAGTTCTGCTCCGAGCGTTACCAGCCACGCCCGCCCTAGGACCCTTGGAGGGCCACCCCAGAGGACAGCATTTCTTCTCAACACATGAGCTATCCATGGCTCCCCCTCGCTTCCTGGACAAAACCCAGAGCACTTGGCTAGGCAGTGTAGGTCCTCTGAGAGCTGGCCCCAGCCCTCCTTACTCACTTGGGATCCTGGAGAAGCCCCGCTCTGGCCACGCTTCAGGCTCTGCTCTGGGCCCTTGGCCCCCACTTTCCCCGAGCCCTACTTCCAGGAGGACTCAGTAGAGGGTACCTGGACTGCACTGGCCAGCAGCCTCCGCAGGACCTGGTCACGGCCGTAGCAGAGGAAGCTATGAGTGTACACTCGGTAGCGCTGGCCGTAGAGCCGGAGCTGGACCTCGTTGGCCGGATCCTCCGCGGGGCTGGCCGTCTCGAAGGTGATCTGTGTGGAGGCGCCCCCCAGGTCCATGGCCCCCAGCGTCCCCTTCCTTGGCCGGAACCACCGGCCCACCCAGCCGTACTGTGGGGAGTGGAGGTTGGGGTCAGCCAGCGGGTGGTGCCCACACCCCCGGCTCATCGGGCTGGCCGCCGGGCCCACCTTGATGAAGTTTTCCAGCAAGTAGTTGATGGTCACCCAGCCAAACACGCCCTCATCCTGGCCTGAGAGGATGCGGGCACCGCGGAAGTCAAAGGGGTACTGGGTCAGCGTCTGCGTCACGGCAGCGAGCACGTTGGCTGAAGCCTCTGGACTGGTCAGGCTGTGACACAGGGAGGACTTCAGAGTCCTCCCCAGGTGGCCGTGATCCTACTGCTGGGGTGCTCAGCGTCTGCCCAGCCAGCTGAGGGGCCCCAGCCTAGGGCTGCTGCTGGGGGTGTGCAGGGCCCACCCTGGGCTCAGGCTGCCATGGTCCCCAGGGCCAGGAGGTCAGCAGCCAGGGAAGGACACTCACTTGAGCAGGCGCATGCCCGCCGTGGCTCCCAGGTAGAGCGGCGTGCCCGCGTGTCTCTCCTTGGGCACGTCCCGAAGCGCCTGGTTCAGGCATTCCACGAGGCTCTGCCCAGCCCCAGAAGGGTTGTCAGCATAGCTAGAGATGCCCCCACCTGGAGGGAGGCAGCAGGATGGGCCTGGTGGGCAGCCTCTAGGTGGTCCGCAGGCCAGCAGGACTGGGGGGGCTTGTGCTCCCAAGCCAGGTGGCAGCTTACACCAAATTTCCCAAATTCAATTCTCAGAGACGCCCGGCTCAGAGATAAAAGGGCTGCCTGTGGGCCACCCATGGTTTCCGAGCCGCCACACCCACACCAGTGGGTGTGCACACAGGTGCTCGGACAAAGCCCTGGGTGTTGTCCGCCCGGCCCGGCCTCCCCGGGGCCTGCCTGGGTGTGCCCACCAGCTCCTCGGGACCCCTCCCGCTCTACCTGGGGTGTAGAGCCAATCTCGGGCCAGGCAAGGCCCAAACCTTCCAGATGTTCCCTGGGGCTTCTTTTCTGGGAACTGTCCACAGCCATTCCGAGACCCAGGGACACAGCCTCCCTTGGGGGGGGCTCCTGCAGCTCCTGCCTGGAGTGGCCCCCTGGCACCAAGCAGAGGGGTCTGACGGCCCGAGTCTGCAGAAGCTGAGACCAGGGAGGGCTCCCGAGGCCCCACAGTGAGCGGGTATGCAGTCGGGGGCGTCCAGCGCTCAGGGGACCCTTACCTCGCACGTCACAGGAGCTGTGCTGGCCCACGATCCCTGTGTCGTTCTCTTTGTCCGCCGGCCACTTGTAGATGAACATGGACGTGTGGGAAGAGCCCGCGTCCAGGACGATGCCATACTGCGGGTGAGGGGGGAGGGTCAGCCTTAGGAGTGGGGCAGGGCGTGAAGCCATGCCCTGTGGCTCTCTCAGCTATCTGGCCCACCCTGCCAGACCCTGTGTCCAGACTGGAAGCTTCAGAATGAAGTTCTGAGGCTCCGAGAAGGCCGGGACAACTGCCGGGACACGGCTTGGTGGGCAGAGATGGGGGTGGAGGACCATCGGCCGTGCCCCCGCTGACTGCAGGAGGCGCAGTCAGAGTCAGGGGTCGGGGGCCACCCTGGGAGCCCTGGCCGGGGGCCTGAGGCCCTCAGGCTGCAGCAAGAGCCCCTCAGACCGGCCCTTCCTTCCTTCCAGCTCTCCATCCCGCCTCTCTGATCTCTGCCGCATCTGAGGATGTGAAATGGAGGCCCCAGGGAAGCCAGGACCGAGGCTGATCACTGGCCAATGAGCAGAGGCCCCATCCCTGGGCCTCAAGGGCAGGGTCAGGGGAGCGCAAGGGTCTTTCCTGAGGGTCAGAAGATGACAGCACCCAGCTTGCCAGAGCCGCTTTCCGGCACCTGCCCCAGGGGCCTGCATTCCAGCAGGGGGAGCCTGGAACGCCAGGAGCAGAACCAGCCAACGGTCCGGCCTCGCCCCACCCCACCCCAGCCGGGGGTCTCCCCTGGCAACAGAGCATTCACCCTGCATCTGCATCCCCAGCGCCTGGGGCTGCGACTACCCGCCTCCACCCAGGCACCAGACTGACCCTCAGTGCAGTAGAGGGTTAAGGGAGCCCAGGCTTCCGGAGGTCGAGTCTGGCGGGGGCGGGTGGGGGAATCAGGCCCAGTCCGCTCCAACTTTTTTTTTTAGTACCGGCCAGGGCTGCCCCCGCACCGTGAGAGCCAGCGGCGAGGTTGGGGAGGGGTCCCTGGGCCCAGCGCCTGTCGCACCCCATCTGGGCCAAACCCCGAGGGAGGCCGAGTGTGCTGGGGGCGCGGCCCGGCCACGGCCTGGGCCCTGGGGGTGCGGGGAGACTCCCCGTCTGCCGCTCCGAGACGGCTCCGCGGCGGGCGCAGCGAGCAGAGATCCCGGCACTTCGGCCTCCCGCACCGCGTCCCCCGGAAGCGCCGCTGCAGCGCCCTGGGCCGGGGCCGGAGGGCGGCTGAGGGGCCCGGACCCCACCCCGCCGGGCCGGCTGCGGAGCGCGCGGGGTCCCGGCTGCCACGCGGGCGCAGCCCGGCCCAGCTCGGTCCAAGTCCCCGCGGACTGCGCCGGGCTGCCCGGGAGCTCGAGCGTGCACCTTGAGGGCGGGCGGCTCCCGGATATCGCGGGTGGGGACGCACAGCAGCAGGAGGCCGGCGAGGCCGGCGGCGGCCAGCAGCAGCGGCGGCAGCAGCGACAGCGCCTTCCCGGCCATGGGTGCGCAGGCGGGCCGGGCGTGCACGGCGCGGCGGCTGGCAGCCTGGAGGCCGAGCGAGGTCGGGGGACCTCGGGGTTGGCACCCGGGGCGGGGACCGGTCCGCGGAGGCCACGCCCACTGCGGGATGGGCCGCCCACTTCCAGCCTGCCCCGAGCGCAGGTGAGAGTCTCGGTTGTTGAGTCACCCGCACCGCCCCTCTCGGCGTCCCGGCCTCAGCCCAGGCGCCCGGCTCGCTGCCCACTTTCCCCTTCCTGTCTGCTCTGCCCCAGAGTCATCCCTCCTGACAGGACCCCCACCCCAACCTCTAAGAGCCTGCCAGCCACGCTGGGCCGCTGGGCACTCCCGCAGGACCCAGAGAACACCCTGCCCTCTGAGGCCTTGGCCTGGGGGCCTCCTGGGCGCACTTGTTTGGAGGGTCCTGCTCCTGGAGAGCCGGCTCTCCCCTGGCCTGATCCTGAAGGAAAGAGGCACTACCCCAGCTGCAGGAACCACGGGGGCTCCCGGCTGGGTCCCTGCAGGGGAGGGCCGACCTGCCCGCGGTTCCCACCCAGTCCTGGGCTCATGGCAGGGCACCGTGCTAGTCAAGCCCCAGGATACTGTGCTGACCCAGGCTGGGCCTGCCTGCCCTGGAGGTGCTGAGAGCTGAGAGTTGAGGGCCAAGCAGGGGGAAGCCAGACATACTTCACACGGTTCCAAGGAGACGGGTGAGGATGCAGGCAGAGAGCAGAGCGGGGAGCCCACAGTCCCACGGAGCCTGGAGACAGGGAGCCCTGTTCAGGGGCCTGGGGCCCCCCCACCACTCCCCAGCACAGGGCCCTCGCCCAGGAGCCCAGAAGCCTGGACCGGGGAGGAGGGGCCTCTGCACAGGAGGCCTCATCCCGTCGGCCGTGGGGCGGGGCGGGTGGGAGACGGGCCGCAGGCTGGCCGGTGGGCACACTGGGGGGTGGACAAGTGCTTGACTGGCCGAAGCCCCAGCTCTGCCCCTGCACCCCACAACATGTCTGGTTGCTCTGCTCTGAACCCCTATGCCACCCTGCGCGCCACCCTGGCCAAGCGTCACCCCTTACCCGGGCCAAGGGCCACCCCCACTTTGTGCAAAACGGGAATTCCCACGGCAGGGAGCTGTGTGGCAAGGCCACCCAGGAGTGCCAGCAACAGTGGAGGGGGGAGGGGCCCAGAAGGACAGCCTTCGATGGGCACAGGGTCTGGGCAGTGGCGCGGCCGGCTGGAGCCGGAGGGGACAATCGGGATTGCCGGGCCGGCTGCCCAGGCTGAGGGTCTGGTGTCTCGGGCCCAGCAATGGAGCCTTGTTCCCAGCTCAGGACCCGCGGGAAGGGTGGGAGCCCCGGGACCTCGCTTGGCCTCCCCAAACCTTCCTGGCTGGGGCCCAGCAGAGTCACTGGGTGCGGCCGACTCAGGGCTCCAGGCCCTGGTTTCCCGCCAGCTCCCCCACCAGCCCTCCCACCCCAGGCCCTTTCTTCCACCCCGGAAGGTTCGGAGGAGGGAGAGGCCAGCCGTTTAAGGCTGAGAAGGAGGAGACAAAGGCAGCCCAGAGGGAGCCTGGCAGAAGCTGGTGTGCCGGCCGGCCGGCCCTGACTGCCCCCAGCCCTCGAGGCCCGAGGGGAGGGGGCCACAGGGACGAGGCCTGGCCCCCATGCTCATGCCAAGGGCCCAGACCAGCCTGGGGAGAGCCAATGGGAGGAAGTGGGGGCATGGAACAGCCATGGCGAGACGGGAGCGAGTTCTCCCCACAGGAGCCGGGGCAGGACCGCCTTTTGGCCTAGAGACTCCCTTCGACCACGACCACTGGACTCTGGAAGGCAGGCTGGGGGCAGGCGACAGGGAGGCCCTGGCAGGGAACCTCCTCCTCTGGGAACCTCGGCAGAGGTGGGGCTCCAGATGTTCTGCACATGCTTGGCCCTGGCTCCAGGCAGAGGAATGTGGCTGCAGAGGGGTGCCAGGAGAGGGCCTGGGGGAGGGTCCACAACCCGCTGCCCTCGCAGGACCCAGACCTCCCGGGGAGGGGTCCCGGCGGCCAAGGCCGCCACCGCCCCTGCCTCCGTCCCCTCGTGGGGAGTCACGGCCTCCTGTGGCTGAAACTCGTCGCCACTCACTGTGCTGGAGAAGTCACTCAGCAGACGTCTGCGGGACCCTCTGAGGACCAGGCCCCGCAGGCTGTGTGGTGTGCGGGAGGACCCGCCGCCTGCCGGGGAGGGGTGCCTCGCGAGGCGCCGCAGACACACGGCAGGTGCAGCCCCGGGCCGGTGGCAGAGTCCTGTTTGGGGGCTGGCGTATCACAGAGCCCTGACCGGCCTGACCTGGCCCAACCTTAGTACTGCTGACTCCCTTGCTTTTGTTTATAGCTTTCCACCCCTCGATGCATCTCTAAATAATCTATTACGCTGTTTTTCCTTTTTTTTTTTTTATAGAAAAGTTGCAACTTTTTATTAGAAATGGAGGGGGGAGAAACAGAGTTGGCTCTGGAGACCTTGGTACCCCATGTGCAACAGCAAACCACCACCCAGTCAGGACGCTGGTCAGGCCGTGTGACCTTTCACAGCCAGAAAGAGGCTGGCGCAGAGGTTTGTCTGGGGCCTTTTCCCATCAGTCAAACCGCACTTTGTTCAGTGAGGGTTAGAGGATCCCAGAACGTATTCTACATTCTCTGAGTATTTGCTTTGGAGGGTTTCAAGTCCAAAGATCAATTTTTTGGAGTTTTGTAACGATCAGTACTCTCACCGTTTGGTCAAATGAACTACAGATGCACAGACCTCTCTTATCTGGACTCCAGTCCAAACTTGAAATGGGCTGAGTAGACAACGTAACATTCTGCAGAAGGCTGACGGAACCTGCAACTCCCATCTCTACACCCTCGGAATCTTTCTTTGATCGCTGAATCGGGTATTCGTACTTCCAGAGGTGCAGGCTGCCGGCGCCCCCCGCTGTCAGGAAGACCTCCCGGTTCTGGGGCAGGTGTCGGACCTGCCACACAGTAGATTTATGAGCCTTTTCTGAAACAGAAGCAAAACCTTTGGTTGGATGCTGTGTTCTCATGTCAAAAACATGAAACTTTCCTTCCAGAGATGTAGCTACTAACTTATTCATACTTATGTCTTTTCTGTCAAACTCCAAGCTACACACCCCATTTTTTATATTTGTCTCCCACCGTAAGGACATATTTCTGAGATCAAACAGCTTGATGTCTCCGTTGTCGTAGCCGGCACACACGACACGTTCCTCTTGATTATAAGCGTTGCCAAATGCCACAGTCCAACAGTCTCTCTTGTTTTCTCCTTGTACAGGTTCCATATTAGCAACAGGATCATCTTTCTGCCTTGGGTCCCACACCTTTACAGTTCCATCTCGGCTGCCAGTCACAATTTCAGGGGCCCCTTCCCCAATTACAAGTCCACCAACACCATCTATAGTATTTATAATTTCTTTATGGCCCTTTACAGAGTACACCGGGACCTCTGGAGCTTCCAAATTCCATATATGAAGGTTTCCAGCAAAATCTCCAGTGGCCAGATATCTCTGCTGTAAAGATGTTGCGCCAAATGTTCCACATTTAATGGGTTTGGCCTTTTCAATCTCCCGCAGCAGCTTTAGGTCCCCTTGCTGGATCTCGTACAGCTGAATGACGCCGGTGCCCCGTGCGAAGTTGCCCATGGTCACAAATTTGGCACTGCAGGGCATCCACTTACAGTCAAACACCGTGTAATTGAGACCCTTCTGGATATGCGAGATGATCTGAGGCTTCTCGAAGGCCGACATGGTTCAGCCGAGAGATTTCGCCTCCGCCAAGCGGGACTCGGCCGACAAACCCTGAGAAACTAACCTGGAAACCAGAGTCCAAACGTTCTCCTTTTTTTTTTTTTAATGTATTGGAATGCTCTTCTGGAGTTTGCTTCGTCCTCTGCCTTTGGATTTTTGAGATTTGTAACGCTGACAAGCGAAACACTGTCTTCTGGTACGAGGGTCGCAAACCTCACATTTCATAGTGAGTGTGTTCGTGGTCCTGGCGTCAGGCTGTTTTCACTAAGATTGCTGCTACACACACTTGCACACGGGCCTTTCCCTGGGGAAGAGCTTGGGAGCTGGGGACCAGAGCACGCGTGCGTTCGGCGTCGCCCGCCAGTACCGCCGTTTACAGCACGGCAGCGCCACCTGGTGGCCTCAAGGGCGCGCGCCACTGTTTTGGTTGGTATTCTGCAACTCTTGGGTTTTTAAAAAAAAAAAACACTTGTGTATTTATTTATTTGGCTGCGTCAGGTCTCAGTTGCAGCATGTGGGACCGTCACTGTCGTGAGGGGTTTTTCATTGTGGCTCATGGACTCTGGTTGAGGCGAGCGGGCTTCAGGAGATGCAGTCCGCGGGCTTAGTTGCCCGAGGCGTGAGGGGTCTTTGGTCCCACACCAGGGATCACACCTGCGTCCCCAGCATTGCAGGGCAGATTCTTAAGCATTCAGCCACCTGGTCTCTCCAGGGAAGTCCCCTGCAACTCTTGGATTTTTGAGACGCTGGTGAGAAAGAAATCTCTTTGAGCTTTTCATGCTGTTTCATCAGTTACTAGAGAAGTCGAGTGTTTCTTGTGTTCCGTGAAGCATCCGTTTGAATCTTTAGTTCATTTTCCGGGGATGGTTATCTTTTCCTTGCTGATTTGCAGGGCTTTTATGCACACTCTGGCCGTGAGTCCTTTGCGGTGAAATCATGGGAGCTCTTGACTAGTCTGACGCATCGGTTTTCTGCTCTGTCCTCTGCCCCCTCTGGGTCTTGTGTGTGTAATCTGCCATGAGGTGTTTATCCACTGCTAGTGGATTGGCGTGATTTTGTTTAAAATCTCCTGTTATTGTCTGCTTTATTTCTGCAGCATTTGTTGTTATTTCTGGGTTTTTTTTAATTCCTAACAAACATCATTTTTTAAATTTATGTCTTTTATTCTTCACTAATCCAGGCAGATGTTTCTGCACTTTGCGAGTTTTCTCAGTCAAGTTTTTGCCCCTTTGTGGATGTTTTATATCACACGCGTGAGAGCATGGGTCCCCAACCAGGGGTCAAACCCGCACCGCCTGCACTGGAAGCACCAGGTCTTAACCCCGAGACTGCCAGGGAGGTCCTTGGATGCTTGTTTTCTATTTCACTATTTCCTGCCTTAATCTTTATTATTTATACTCAGATATGACTTTACGTGAGCAGGAGTTTTCGCATCTCTTTCAGCGGTGACCCAGCATCAAGAGAAATGTCAGGTTCATGTACGTGCATGCTAAGTCACTTCAGTCGTGTCCGACTCTTTGCGACCCCATTAGCCCGCCAGGCTGCTCTGTCCATGGGATTCTCCAGGCAAGAATACTGTGGTGAGTTGCCATGCCCTCCTCCAGGGCATCTTCCCCACCCAGGGATCGAACCCGTGTGTGTTATGCCTTCTGCGTTAGCTGGCGGGTTCTTTACCACGAGAGCCGCCTGGGAAGCCCTGTCAGGCACATATGTACACTCAACAAAAATGTTTTAAACTGACGTGTTACCATTTCTTCTATATTCTGTGCATTGGTTCCTTCTTCCAGAATCTGAAGTTCAGTGCTTAATTCATGCTTTGCAAGGCTTCTTCTTTCCTAGTGTAAATGTCTAAATGTCTGTACATTTCCCTCTGGTCTCTGCTTTTGATGCACTTTTTGTCTTCATTTACCTTTTTTTTCCAGTTTCATTGTGATTTCTTATTTGACACATGAATTGCTTAGATATGGGTGTGTTTTTTAAATTTCTTTTTTCATGTTTTTTCTTTTTTCCTTTTTTGATTGTTTCTTTTTGCTTTTGCTTTGTTTTGGATTTGTTTTTCTGAGGACATGTGTGTGTCTCAAAACCCAGAAGTCTGGGCTTTTAAAAAAAATTATTTATTTGGCTGCACTGGGTCTACGTTGCGGCACGCGGGACCTAGTTCCCTGACCAGGGATTGAACCTGGGCCTCCTGAATTGGGAGCGTGGAGTCTTCCCTGAATTGGGAAGTCCCTGGGCTTTTTTCTAAGGTACCTGCATCGTGGTTACATCATGTAGTCTGCTTGCGAGCAGTCTTCTGGTATCTGTTGGATTGGGTTTTGGGCCCAGTGTGTGTCATAAAGAGATATAAATGTTCCTCGTGTGCTGGAGAAGAATGTGTGTTCTCCAATTAGTGAGTGCATTGGCCTGGATTTGTACACTACATCACCTTTACCAATAACGTCCAAATCTACTATATCCTATCAATTATGAAGAGATATGTTAAAACTTCTCACTGTGATGATGAGTTTGCTCATTTTTCTTTACAGTTCTGACAAGTCTTGCTGTATATATATGTATAATAATTATGTATATAAATATATGTATATAAATGTATATATGTATATAAATATATGTATATATACACATATAAACACATAGTACAATAGCGAAAGGAGAGAGACGAGGGCAGCGGAGGATGAGATGGTTGGATGGCATCACAGACTCAAAGGACATGAACTTGGGCAAACTCTAGGAGACAGTGAGGGACAGGGAGGCCTGGCATGCTACCGTCCATGGGGTCGCAAAAAGTCAGACACGACTTAGCAACTGGACAACAGCAAAACCAGGAAACTGACAGTGGTACGATCTGAGGCGCTCACTTTATTTCACCGGTTTTACTTGCATGCGTGTGCGTGTGTGTAGCTCTCTGCAGTTTTATCCCGTGTGGAGCCCTGTGTAACCACCGTGACAATTAGGAAATCCGACCGAACTGTCCCGGAGAGGTCCCTGCACCAGCTCCAGCCGCCCCACGCCGCCCCGCTCCGTCCGTGTGCGTCCCGGTTGGCATAGGGATGGGTCATGCGTCACGTGTCCTTTTGAGTTTGGGTCTCACCACCCGGCATCGCTTCCCTGAGGCTCACCCACGTTGCTGCGTTACCAGCAGTCCCTTCCTCCTTGTTGCTGACTCGCATCCTGCGGTGTGGATGGACCAGTGTCCGAACAGACACCCGGAGAAGGAAGGACATCTGAGCTGTGTCTAGCTGGGAGCGACGACCAGTGAAGCTGCTGTGAATCATCTCGTACATGTTCCTGCGTGAAAACAAGTCTTGTTCCTCTGGGAAAAACGCCCAGGAATGCCATCACTGTGCATATAATGTATTAGTCAGGGTGCCCCCGAGAAAGGAAGGGGAGCAAATAGGAATATATATTTGGGGAAGGAGAGGGGGAGAAACTGATCTTTATTTTAAAGAACTAGCGCACGCAGTTGTGGGAGCCAGCAAGTCTGAAGTCTGCAAAGCTCGTCAGCAGGCTGGAACCCAGGAAGATGTGATGTAGCAGCCTTGAGTGCAGAGGCAGCCTGCAAGCAGACCTCCTTCCTTTTGGGGGATCTCAGTCTTTTCTCTTAAGGTCTTCGGCTGATTGGACGAAGCCCACCCACATTACGGAAGACAGACTGGTTAACTCAGAGGTCACTGATGTAAAAGTCAGTCACGTCTAAAACATTCCTTCACAGCAACCTCTGTGTTGTAACCAAAGGACTGGGGATCATACCCAAGTCAAGCTGACACGTGAAATTAGCCATCACATGTGGTGATTTCAGCTTTGAAAGGAATGACCAAATTATTTCCCAGGGTGGTTGTATCGTTGGACATGCCTACCAGTAATATGTGAGCGGTCCAGTCTCTCCACATTTTCACTGGCGTGTAGTGCTAACAGATTTTCGCATTAGCCACTCTGATTGGGGTGTACCCATTCTCACTGTAGCTTTAATTTGCATTTTTCTAATGGCTAATAATGTTGAACATTTTTTCACATGCTTACAAGCTATGTCCTCCTCGGTGAAATGTCTGCATGTCTTTGTGAGTTATATTTTACAGTCAGGGGAGTACAACTTTAGGGTTGCTGTATCTTCCTGGTAAATTAAACTTTTTGAGATTGTTGCTCTCTTCAATGTTATTAACATCTCTTGCCTTAAAATCTATTTTGTTTTAGATTAATACAACTGCTTGAGTTTTTCTTTTTTGTTGTTGTTTCGGTATCATTATATTTCAGGTGTGTCTCTTAAAACAGCTTATATCTGAATTTCTAGAAACCCAATGTGATAACTCACCAGAGTTAATCTATTCACATATACTGTGAACAGTAATATATTTCTTCGACCTTATGTGTTTTCTGATTTTTACATTTTTTTCTTCTAGATTTCAATTTCTTTTCCCTTTTCTCCTCCATTTCCCTGTCCCTCCCTTTTTTTTTGAAAGGTATACTATTAGCTATTATCTTATCTGGTTCTCCCAGTTATTGTAACTTACAGACTTAGTAAAATAAATACAGTTGGTGTCTTTTCCTGCCTTGTAAACAATTATACTTGAGAATGCCTCGGCTCCCCCCACATTTGGGTTCTACTCGACTCCCTGAGGTCAGCACCTTCGTCCTCATTAGAATGACTGTCACAGCAGACGAGAAAGGGAGGAGGCCCCCGATGCGTGTGGATGCGCCGTCTCGGGAGTGAGTCCTCCCTGGTCACTCAGCATCCGGGAAGGCTGCAGTCCCGAGGGCTGCCTCTGCCACAGCCTCACGCAATCCCAGGCCAGCGCCAGCAGTTCCTAACCCACAGAAATGGCAAGAAAATGTGTTGCTTGCTCTGTGGTAAAGAACCCACCTGCTAATGCAGGAGCCATGGGTTCAATCCCTGGGTTGGGAAGTTCCCTTGGAGGGGGAAATGACAACCCACTCCAGTACTCTTGCCTGGAGAATCCCATGGACAGAGGAGCCTAGCAGGCTATTACATACAGTCCATGGGGTCGCAAAGAGTCGGACACCAGTGTGCGTACATAAGCCACTGTTTTGTGTTTTAAAAAATAGCGACTTTGCTGCACATGGGATCTTTCAGCTGTGGCTACGAGATCTAGTTCCCCAACCAGGGATCGGCCCCGGCCCCCTGCGCTGGGAGCGTGGAGCCTTAGCCACTGGACCACCCTGCCCCTCACTCTTGAAAGGCAGTGTAAGCTTCTGGATTAGTAACATCAGCCTCTGATGGCTTTCCAGTCTCTGGACTTTGATGTCACTGTGGCACCTCCTCTGAAGGTAACTGGCTTTGTCTCTGGATTCTTTAATGATCTCATAAGAGAAAATGTCCTTTTTTAAATTCATCTTTGCCTGGGACCCACTGGGATTTCTGGAATGGGTTTTTTAAGATGATTCTGGAAAAATTTAAGCCATTTTAACTTCATATATTGTTTCTCCTCCCCATCCTCTTTCAGGAAATTTAATCAAACAGCCCTCCCCTTCTCAAGACCCTCCTGTCATTCATAGTTCCTGACTCTCTAACTGAATGGTCCTCAAATCATTCCCTAAGCTGTTTCATTGTCTCCTTTCAGCTGTGCTGAAATTTTCCATGTCAAGCCCAGTCAAGTTTTAAATTTTACTTTCAAATTTCTAGTTCTATTAGATTCTTTTCATTTTATTGGCCACCTTTATAGAGTCAAGGTTGACACTTTCACTGGAGTAAGAAACTACAGGCTATTCCGTGTTCGTGTTTTCAAGCATCTCTTTTATTTCTCCAGCTATACGGAACATCGGTGTCTTCTCTGATCATCCCAGTATCTGAAATGGTCACAGCCTGTTTTCTCCTGGCTCTCACGGTGGCCCCTTCCCTTGTGAGGTTTAATCTGGAGATGCTCCTTTTCCTTGGGCCTCAGTCCACAGGGAATCCCCGAGGCCTAATGTAGCTGCCCTGGCAGGGATGCTCAGCTAAGGGCAACTTCGCCCCCGCCCCCCACCCCCGCGCTGGCATCACACTGAGTGTTGCTGGCATCTAGCGGACAGATGCTGCTCAACATTCTTCAGGGCACGGGCAGCCCCCAAGACTCCCCGGCCCCAGACGCTGCCTGTGTGGCTAACACTCGCTGCTCTGGAAAGGCTGTTTTGCTTCTGCCAGCCACCTGGGCTCACCAGCCTGCAGGCGCTCACAGTTCTTCCCTTGGGGTCTCCAGGGCGGCATAGGCAGCCTCACTGGAGGCTGCAAATAAGGAGGGTGCATCTTCCGTCCTGCATGGAAGGCCAGCATCATCACTAAAGGCCACTCTGCGAGTCACGGGTTTCTCCCCCTCACCCTGCAACTGAAGGGACCGCCTGAAGTGGGTGGTACCCCTGGGGTGAACACCAAGCTCTCAGCAGGGATGCAGAGCCCCTCAGGGCAAAGGCTGCCACCTCTGCTGTTCCGGCCCCCGCAGGCTCTGGCAGGGCTGGGCAGGAGCTGGTCAGGTGAAGCGGGGGAGGGAGCTCCCGGGGCCAGAGCAGCACTTGCAGAGCCCAGAGCCAGGATGGCCCGCGGCCTGGGGCCTGGCCTGGCCTGAGTCATTCGTGGGTGGAGAAGGATTCGGAGCTGGGGAGGGCTGTTTTCAGTTCTGGAATTAAGTGGACTCCTAGTGAAGGGCTCAGGGCCTGAGCTGGTGTGGGGGGGGCTGGTCAAGGGCTGGCAGAGGGGGACGACCAGGGGAACCAGGAAAGGGGCAGCCTCCGGGCGGTCCTGGTGGGGCCTGGCCCAGTCACCGCGTGGCAAGTTGGCCTGGATGCTGGAGACCCAGTGCCGCCCTTTGGGTCCAGCTCCCCTTCTGCCTCACATCCCTGGGAACCTGCCCAGGTCAAGGTCAAGCAGCCTGCGTGTGGACCTGAGACAACCACCTTCCTCCACTGGCTGCCGGTGGTGGGGAGGGCTCCAGCTGGCACAGGCAGAGCTGGGCCCCATGGGGCAGCACCCTGGGCCCCTCCTCTCTGGGCAGGCTGCCACTCCCAGGCACATGAGGTTGTGCAGTCAGCCCTCAGATCCCAGTTCTGTAAGCACCCACGCGTGTCCAGGCCCCTGACCACATGGCCTGCCTGCAAAGCCTGGGCACCCTCAGCTCCAGGGGAGGGCCCTGGGAGCGCTCGGAGCCCCTCCCGGGGTGGCGACAGGCCAGCTGAGCAGGTGGTCTCCCTGAGAGCAGGCCAGGCGTGGGGGAACAAGCAACAAACGACCCCCGGCGGGGCCCCGCTGCCTGGCTCTTCCAGCGTCCTTCAGGTCCCCCTTCCTCGGACCCAGACCCAGGCCCAAGCTGGGGCTTGGAGTGGGGCAGCTGGTCTTCATTCCCTGGGAAGCGGGCATCTGGTGGGGGTGCTGCTAAGGCTGCTGGGTCTATGGGACTTCCTGGGGCATGCCAGAGGGCTACCACCCGCCCTGAGGACAGGGCCCTCCCCACGGAGGGCACCCTAAGCCTCCCTGGTGACCACGGCCCTGGCAAGCCCAAGGAAGGCTCTGGGCCCGGGTCACTGTTTGCTCAGTGGAGTCTGGGCCAGCAGGGATGACTGCCAGCCCATTCGTCTAGTGTCTAAGGTCCGCGAGGAAGGGAAAGCAGGCCAGCTCTGGCTCAGGCAGGAATGCAGTGAACCCAAAGCTGGACACCAGTAGAAGCCCCTGGACTCCTGGCTGAGGCGGGACCCCTCATCCCGAGGGAGGAAATATGCCGGTGGACCCGCGGGGCCAATCACCACTGGGTCTGAGGCGTCCCACCCCAGGGTCGCCTACTCCAGGCCCCATCCGAGACACCCAAATGCAGGCTCCAAGGCCAGTTAGCAGCGCAGTGAGCAGGGCCATGGACTGGAGACCCCAGGTGGAGGGGACACAGGCCAGCAGAACACGGGAGCAGGCCTGCCCAGAGCTGCTGAGGCCGGGGTCCCCACTCCCCACTGACACCGGCGGCAGCTCCAAGCTGTGTGCCAGCAAGACGGAGTCTCCCCCCGGCCAGCCCCGAAGCCCAGATGGGAAGGGAGGAGGGAGGCGACATCCAGGCACCTCTGCCTCAGAGCGGGGGCCAAGGAAATGCCCCCCTGCCCGGAGCTGAGAGACCGGCCAGGCGGCAAAGTCCCATGTCCGTGCCCGGGGCCGGCTACATGAAGGTGGAGTCTAGGGGCCCGGCATCCTGCTGGCTGAGGGCACGGGCCTCAAACAGCTGCTTGATGAGGGCGGACTTCTCCTGCTCCAGCTGTGTGATCCGCTCGCTCTTATCGGTCACCTCCTGGGCAGGTGGGAGGGCGGTCAGGGCCGACGCCTGCACCCGGCCTCCAGCGCCCGCCCGCGCCCCGCCCCAGCTCCAGCCCCGCCCCCAGTCCCCGCCACGCCCCCAGCCCCCGCCGGCACCCCTCGCCCAGCCGGCACCCCTCGCCCCGCCCGCGCTCACCTGGGTCAGAAGCCGGTTCTGCTCTTTCAGCATGAGGATGGTCTGCTGCTGCCAGTCGGGGGCCGAGGGCGACTCAGGGCCCTGGGGCCCCGAGGGGGACGAGGGCAGAGCCTGCAGGAGGGCACGGTCAGGCGGGCCTGGCACAGCCTCTAGGACAAGGGCGAGGGTGGCACGAGCTGGTCTGGGAGACACTCACCCTGGCAGCACAGGCTGCAGCCAGCAGCTCCCCCAGGCACCGGGCCACCTCCTGCACCTTGGGCAGCAGCTGCCCCAACAGGCGGGGGCTGCCCTCAGCCCCGAGGTCCTGGAGGAGAGCGCGGAGGGGCGGTCAGGGAGCAGGGGGGCCCCAGGGGCAGGGAGCCCAGGGGTGTCACAGGTGGGGAGTATCGCAGCGGGGGGGTGGCCCAGCATGCTGGGTAGAGAGACACCCACTGTCCCCTGCCCATCGCTGCGCCACCTGGGCAGGGGCTCTGCGAGGGGAGGGTGGCTGCGCCTGGGGGTGGGGGTGGCGATGGGCCGGGAGCAGCGTCACTCACCGAGGCGGCCCTGCTCCGGCCCAGGCCGCGCTGGCGCTCCTGCAGGCGCTGCAGCTGCTGCTGGTACCATTCCCGGCCCCGCGCCATCATCTCCAGGCCCTGCAGCAGCACTTCCTGCTCCTGCTGCAGCTCCCTCATCTGCTTCAGCTGCCGCACACGGGCACGTGCCAGGTCACCACGGGCACACACGTCACCCACGGGCACACACAGGCACGTGCCACGTCACCCACGGGCACACACGTCACCCACGGGCACCACACAGGCACGCACCATGTCACCCACGGGCACACACGTCACCACGGGCACACACGTCACCCACGGGCACCACACAGGCATGCACGATGTCACCCACGGGCACACACGTCACCCACGGGCACACACGTCACCCACGGGCACACACAGGCACGCACCATGTCACCCACGGGCACCACGCGGCACGCAGCAGGACAGGATGGCCTGCACCGGCCCGTGCCTGGAACTCACTACCGGCCCGCGCGCGCACCCCCGCTCACACACGCCTCCTTGCACGCCTGCACTCACACACCCCGGTACCAACAGGAGTCCTTGTGAGCCTCTGCACTGGGAACACAGCTCTGCTCCTCCTCCGGGGGCTGGGGGCAGTCTTGGCCTTCCTCAGCCCCTCCACACAGCGTCCCCAAGGGAACCTTCCCCCCTCTTTATGGCACGTGGTCACTCTCAGCGAGTGGGCTGGCCTGACGTGCCAGGGAAGCAGGTAGGGGCCAGTGCAGTGCCGGGGAGGGGCTGACCAAAGGACTTCTTGACCTGACCGTGGGCCAGCTCCCAGGTGGGTTCAAACCCAGGACAGGAACTGAGGTTTAGAACCGCCGACATTCTTGCCACAGGGTCCCCTGGAACCCAAGCCCAGCTGTCCCCTCCCAGGCAGAGGAATGGTCTGGGAAACCACGAGTGTGGGGACCGAGTCCAAACCCAGGAAAGATGGTAGAACCCTCCGGGCCCTACTCACCAGGTCGCAGTCCACACCGTTGGTGATGGTGTGTCTCCGCCGTTCCCCTCGGGCTCGGGGCCCCCAGGGGGCATCCCCCATGCCAAGTTCCCGGGCCCTGCAGGTCACTGCTCCTGCAGCAGAGAAGTGACAGCCTGGCTCACTTCCAGGCCTGTGAGGCAAGCTTGCCTCCCCCAAGCTCCCAAAGATCCATCCAGGAGCCACGCCCCAACCAACCCTGGCTGCACAAAGCCAGGTGCCCAGGCCTGCGTGCCTCTGGGATCCTCAGCGATCCAGAGCCTCTGCCGCGGCCACACCCTGCCGGGGCCTGGCGGAGTCTGGCCCTCCCTCAGCCCTCACACCTGCCTCGCAGACAGCCGTGCGGCCACTGAGGTGCAGGTCTGCACTTGCACCATCTGTGCGAGCTCCCGGGGGGCAGGGGCTCCATCTCATTCGTCTCTGCACACCCAGGGCCCATAACTCAAGGGCTCAAAGGCTGCTGGACTCGGAGCCAGAGAGGTGACCTCTGGCCTCCACTCCTCTCTCCTTGTCCGCCCGGGCCCTTTAAGGGTGACTGGGGCTTCCCAGGTGGTGCTGGTGGTAAAGAACCCCCCAGCCAATGCAGGAGACACAAAAAGACTCGGTTCAATCCCTGGGTCGGGAAGATCCCCTGGAGGAGGGGATGGCAACCCACTCCAGTATTCTTGCCTGGAGAAATTCAGGGACAGAAGTTCATGGGGTTGCAAAGAGTCAAACATGCCTGAAGCGACTTAGCACACACGGAGTTCAAGCAGGAGGAATGTAGGACATATAGGTAGCAGAGCCCAGCGTTCTCCCAGGAAGGAGACTACAGCATGGTCTCTGCATACCTGCACCAGCGGAGCCCCAGCAGTAACTCCTACGCACACGTGGCCACCCGCAGAGTTGGCATGCAGCCAGAAGGCCAGAGGCTTCCCTGGGCAGACCTCCTGGAGGGCCACCAGCTTCCCTGGAGGACAGGGTGGGCGAGCAGGGCTGCCCGTGAGGGGGGAGTGGGGTGCAGGTGAAGAGGGCGCCCTCCCTGGGCTCCCGAGCCCTATACCCTGCCTGGCACGGCGGTGGGCAGGTGACGCAAGAAGCAGGCACAGGTATGTCTGACAGGGACACATCGGGAGGGCTGGCACCAGCTGGTCACGTGGGCCACCAGCCAGCCCTGGCTGACCGGCTCCAACCAGCCAGCCCTGGCAGCCCAGCTCCAGGCAGGCTGAGTTCACGCTCCAACCTGCCGAGCTGTGCTACAGGCAGAGAAGGCACAGCAGAGGGGTGCTGGGGGCACCCCGGAACACCTGGGCTGGTCTGCACCATCAGGTCTGCAGCCCAGGGCCCCCAGATTACAGCACGCTGGGGGCCCAGCAGGCAGAGGCATCCCTGACCCCGCCCCACCCCACCCCACCCGACCCTGGATGAGCGGGATCTAGCAGCCTGTACCTATGGGGCTCAAGGCCAGCCTGGGGTGCATACTGAACCCCAACAGGGAACAGAAAGGAGGGCCTGGACGGCGGGGAGGGCTTGGGGGGCTGTGAACGTGGGGCAGCTTTCTCTTCCTGCGGTGCTAAGGGTTCTTGGACCTCCAGGTTTTGAACCCAAACAGCATGTCATGAGCCCCATCTGGGCCTCGGCCAGTTAAAGGTGACAGTGGACGCCGGAGCTGGACCTTAGAGGACTGCAGTGATGGACCTGGTGTGACGACAGGCCTGAGGCTGCAAACCCCAGTCCCATGACGGATTCCCAACCGCATGCAACCACGCGGACAGCATGGGCTGCACTCAGGGCCGCACGCCCCGAAGCCCGCTTCCCCTTCACACCCGGGGGGATGCGGAGGCTGGGCAGCGAGGAGCCTGGATTCGGGAGCCCCCAGCCGAGGATCTGAGGGGCTCGACAGGGAGGCAGGGGCCACCGCAGCTCCAGCTGGCAGTCATGGGGTTGGGGAGTATGTCTGAGCCTGGGCAGGGGTTCCAGCAAGGCTGTCAGAGCGGTGGGCAGTATGGAAATGGCCGCAGCTGCCCAGCAGAAGCCCTGCACCTGCCCAGGCTGAATGGGCGGAGGAGCCCCACCCCCCCCTCCCCCATAATGCCAGTCTTGTTCCTAGGGCAGGCTCTCTGGGGGATAAACAGGGGACCATTCAGTCATGCCCTGTCCCTGCCAACTGGACCGGAAGCTGGGCCAACCCCAGGGGCTGTGGTTGATCCCTCCCAGGTGCCAGAGGGCCCTCCCTCGACACCAGTGAGAACTGCCTATGCCTGACTCACCAGATGAGCCCAAGGGCCCGGGTGTGAGCAAGTACTGAGGTGGAGAGCCCTCAGACCGAAACGGCTCCCCGCTCGGGTTTAGCTCGAAGTGGGCTCCTGGTGGGGTCTGTGGGGGCTCCCACCAGCTCCTTGGCCGTGTCCCCGAGCACCCGAGGTGCGGAGGAACTTCTTTCCCTCCAGGAAGCCGGGGTGACCCAGGTTCACAAGCCCGCGGGGAGCTACGGGGCGGGCCCAGGGGCCGCCCCGCACTCACCAGAGTCCTTGCTCGGGCTCCGTTCCAGCGCCGCGCCCTGGGGCCGCTCGGGTTCCGCCGGACCGGGCGCCGCCTCCGCCGGGCCGCACGGCTTCTCCAGGTTCCGACTCGCGACGCCTGGGCCAGCCGGCGGGAGGCGCGCGCCCAGGAGCAGGGGCTTCCTCTCCAGGACCGTCCGCGGCTCGTCGGCCGGCGCGAACACCAGGCGCTGGGGCGGCGGTTGGCCCCCGGGTGTCACCGAGCAGCCTCCCCGGGCCGGGGCGCGTGCAGGGGCCCGCGTGCCGCCGTCGGCGCTGGGCAGCGCGGTGCGCAGGCCGGCCACGAAGCGCTCGAAGGTTAAGTAGCCGCTGGCTGGGGCCACCTGGCGCAGGCCCTCGAGCACGCCGCGGGGCAGCTCGCGCGCGTCGGCGCCCCGCCAGCGGGACTCGATCTCCCGCAGGTGCACGAGGCCGCGCCGCCGGTCGTCCAGGATGTCGAAGAGCGTGCGCAGGCTCTGCAGGAAGGCGCGCGGCAGCCCCTCCGTGCCGGGCGCCGGAGGCGGCCCGCCGCCCGGCTCGGCCATGGCGGCTCCGGCCATGGGCGCCCGCCCGCAGCGTTCGGGCCTCGGGCCGCCCCGGCTCGGCCTCCGAGCGGCCCGACGGCGGGCCCGGCGGCGCGCGACCCGCCGCGACAATAGCGGCGACTTTTTGAATGGGCCTCCCCGTGGCGTCAGCCCTCATTAGCATTCTCTGCGGCCATTGGCCGAGGCTAGCTCTTCTCCTCTCTGATTGGCTGAAGGGCCGGCAGCCCCAGTTTGATTTTCGGGTGGAGGGGCCGGTGGCTCGCGCGCTCCCGCCGTGCCCACAGGGGCCGGGGGCGCGCAGAGGCGCCCGGCGGCAGGGGGCGGGGTCCCCCAAGTCCGCCTCCCTCCCGAGCTTGCGGGTGGGGGCGGGACCCCCGAGCACCCCCGTAGACTCCCCTGTCCCCACCCCACCGCGCCGGCCGCTCCCTCCGCGGTCCCGACCTCGCTGGCTTTGGCCGCCCAGCCCACCTTCCGGAGGGCGGGGCCCGGGGCCGGCGGTAACCTGTCCCCAGGTGGCCTCCCGGGGTAAGCGGGAGAGCAGCCCTCCAGGGACCCCCCTTCCGCCTCGAGCTGCCCCGCGCGCTCTTCGCAGCTGCCTCGGCGCAGCCCTGGGGCTCCTTTCTCTTGCGCCAGGCGGGCCCCGAGGGGATTGTGGGCTCCAGCCAGCTGGGCGCTGCCGCTCACAGAAGCCTCTCTGTTCCCGCCACTGCTCGCTCCTCCGCCGGGCCCCTTGGGACAGCCTGGCCTTTCCTGCCGGCCGCAGGACAAAGACACTTCTCCTGTGTCCCCAGATTGCCGTGTGCTCACAAGGTCCTCTGCTGTGGCCCCATCCTCTGGCTGGACACCTCCTCCGGCTGCAACCAGGGCATTCACGGCCCCCTGAAGCCAGCTAGGCAGGCCTGTGCACCCCCCTCGCACCCGGCCCACTGCCCCTGCTTCATTCCCTGGTCACTCTGGGAGGGGCTCATCTCAGGGCCCACTGATGGGACCTTCCCCAAATCAGGGAAGGACCCAAGATGCTGCCCGCTTGGGACCCTGCCCTCCCCTTAGCCTGCCCTGAGGCCCTGCCCCGCTCCCTTTCCTCCACTGATGGTCTTCTCCATGTAACTGATACCCCACTTTGCCACTGAACAGAGCACATGAGTTACCTGCCGCTTTAGAAGAAGACTGTTTACCTTGACGGGTAAAAGAACAAAGAGTTGACGGCCACCTCCTCCAGACAGGCTCCTGGTGCGGGAATGGGCTCCACCCCGTGGCTGGCCTGCCTACCTGTGCCTCTGTCCTTGGGCCCCAGGCACTGGTCTGAGTCTCAAGCTGTTGTAAGGGCAGCTGCCCTGGCCAGGGAGTGTCCTGGGTCCACTTCTCCCCTGGGGTTACCCCTCAGAGTGAGGACTCTTATGGTGAGGAATTTGGGGGGTACCTAGAAAGCTGTGACCCTAGAGTCACCCCATGGAGACTGGTCTGTCCCTGCCTTCCCCTTTAGTGGCAGGACCAGCCAAAGTCCCCAGAGGCATTCAGGTCTTTTGTCCCCCCGTTCGTCTCCCCTTCTCTGCTTCCAGCAACCACCCCCCACCCCACCCCAGCCCCCTGTGCTCAGGGTCCTGGCGTTCCTCCAGCTCTGAGTCTCTGCACTGGGGGGTCTCCTGCCAGGAACGCCCTCCTGCTCAGAAGGCTGAGCCCTGTGCTTCTTGGTCCACAGTGGTGCTCAGTGGAAACCTCCCTGGAGGTCGCAGCGGAAAGAGCATCTTTGGGTGGGACGCTGAACCAGGGTGAGGTCTGTGGGAGGGGGCGGCCTGGGGACAGCTCTGTGGGGTTAGCGTGGGTGTGGAGGTTGGCGGCTGGCAGCGGGCAATGCTGCTCTCTCTCAGACGGCATGCCCAGCGGGACCCAGGCTAGGCCACGGCCCTTGTGAGCCTGAGCCCGCTGTGCCAAGGAAGCAAAAGCCCCGTAGGGCTTCTAGAGCCGTGGAAAAGGTGAGCCCTGCCGGCTCCTGGTCCATGGGTGTTCCGATGGCCCCTCACTAGGCACTGGAGAAAGGCATGGAGAAGCTGGAGTCAGTGCCAGCTCTGGACGTGGGACTAAGGCGTGGTCCCCATGTCTTTCTGATCCTGAACTCTGATCGCTTCCTCCTTCCATGTTGCTTTCCAACCTGCCCAACAGCTTCCCACCTGTAGCTTTCAGGTTTGCTGTCACCCTGGTGGGGGATGGGAGAGGTAGGTCCTCTGTGGCCTTTAAACTTGTGAGGTACACACCCTTGTTGTAATTTTCTCTGTGGCAGCCAGGAGCTCTTTGGAGCCGGCAGGGGCACTGACCACTGACCACTGACCACGCTGTCCTCTGTGGCCCAAGAAGCTGTCACCCACCTGCGCCTCCTAGGTACCCCCGTTTGTCACTGCCCCCTCTGCCCAGGTGGGCCAGCCCCGCTACTCTTGGCCCTGCAGGTGCCTCTGGCTACGTGGCCTCAACTGTCCAAATCCTTCTGACCTCAGCTGAGTCCCAACCTCCCACGCACACTGTCCACTTGGAGCACCTGCCGCAGACCTCCCTTCAGGGCCACAGACTGACGGAGCGGACCAGCCCCTCACACAGCACGTGCACCCTCACAGCCGTCCGGCCCAGTCACGGTGCTAGACCTGGGGCCCAGCATGATCATTCCGGTAACACGCATTGGCTGAGTGTCCACTGTGTGCTGGTCATGGATCAAGTGATGGCGCACAGCAGTGAAGCAGACAACAGCCAGCTCTTGGGGGGTTCAATTCCCATGGGGAAGCCGGGCAGGGGAGGGTGCAGAAAGGCAAGGAGGAACAGAAAAAGATAGAAGGGTCTCCCCAAGTGTGACTTGTGAGCAGAGATCTAGCAAAGTGGAGCAGGAAGTCCTCTGACTTTCTGAAAACAAGCCATTCAGGTGCAAAGGCCCTGAGGCAGGCCCACTTCTTTCAGGTCCCGAGCAAGTGCAGGGGGCCCTCAAGGGGCTGTTGAGCTCTGCTTCCTAACCCAGGAAGGGTCCTTGGAAGGGATGGGGCTCATACCTTAACAGGCGCTCACTGGACAGGCCGGAGGAGGTTTTTCTTTTCTTCTCTTTCTTTCTCTGTCTCCTTCCTGCCGCACTGGGTCTTAGTTGCAGCTTGCAGGATCTTTCGTTGTGGCATGCGGGATGGTACAGGAGGCAGTGACCAAAATCATCCCCAAAGAAAAAGACATGCAAGAAGGCAAAGTGGTTGTCTGAGGAGGCTTTACAAACAGCTGAGGAAAGAAGAGAAGTGAAAGCAAGGGAGAAAGGGAAAAATATGCCCAACTGAATGCAGAGTTCCAGAGAATAGCAAGGAGAGATAAGAAAGCCTTCTTAAATGAACAATGCAAAGAAATACAGGAAAACAACAAAATGGGAAAGACTAAAGATCTATTCAATAAAACTGGAGATAGCAGGAAAACATTTCATGCAAGGATGGGCACAGTAAAGGACAAAAATAGTAAGTACCTAAGAGAAGGAGGAAAGATTAAGAAGTGGCAAGAATTTACTGAAGAACTGTAAGTTGGAAAAACCACGATGGCGTGGTCACTTCCCTAGAGCCAGACACCCTGCAGTGTGAAGTCAAATGAGCCTTCAGAAGCATTACCATGAATAAAGATAGTGGAGGTGATGGAATTCCAGTTGAACTATTTCAAGTCCTAAAAGATGATGTTGTCAGAGTGCTGCACTCAATATGTCAGCAAATTTGGAAAACTCAGCAGTGGCCCCAGGACTGGAAAAGGTTAAGTGTTTATTCCAGTCTCAAAGCAGGGCAGTGCCAAAGAAGGTTCAAACTACCACACAATTGCACTCATCTCACACGCTAGCAAGGTAAAATCCTTCAAACTAGATTTCAGCAGTATGTGAATGGAGAACTTCCAGATGTACAAGGTGGGTTTCCAAGAGGCAGAGGAACCAGAAATCAAATTACCAGCATTCATTTTATCATGGAGAAAGCAAGTGAATTCCAGAAAAAAATCTACTTGTGTTTTATTGACTATGCTAAAGCCTTTGTGTGGATCACAACAAATTGTGGACCATTCTTAAAGAGATGGGCATACCAGAACACCTTACTTGTATCCTCAGAAACCTGTATGCAGGTCAAGAAGCAACAGTTAGGGCTTCCTTGATGGCTCAGTGGTAAAGAATCAGGCTGCCAATACAGAAGACTCCGGTTCCATCCCTGCTCTGTGAAGACCCCACATGCTGCAGAGCTGCTAAGCTTGTGCACCACAACTATTGAGCCTGTGCTCTAGAGCCTGGAAGCTGCAGCTACTGAAGCCCGAGCGCCCTAAAGCCTGTGCTCCGCAAGAAAAGCCACCACAGTGAGAAACTCATGCACTGCAACTGGAAAGTGGACCCCGCTCTCTGAAACTAGAGAAAAGCCCATGCAGCAATAAAGACCCAGCATACCCAAAAGTAAATGAATAAAATTATTTAAATAAAAGAAAAGGAAGAAGAAGCAACAGTTAGAACCAGACATAGAACAACTGACTGGTTCAAAATTGGGAAAGGAATACAGCAAGGCTATATATCATCACCCTGCTTATTTAACTTAAATGCAGAGTACATCATGGGAAGTGCTGGACTGGATGAATCACAAGCTGGAATCAAGGTTGCCAGGAGAAATCAGCAACCTCAGATATGCTGATGATACCATGCTAATGGCAGAAAGTGAAGAGAAACTAAAGAGCCTCTTGATGAAGGTGAAAGAGTGAAAAAGCCGGCATGAAACTCATTAAAAAACAACAGAAACAACAGCTAAGATTATGGCATCTAGTCCCATCACTT
Organism: Cervus canadensis; assembly: GCF_019320065.1. Taxonomy (NCBI): domain Eukaryota; kingdom Metazoa; phylum Chordata; class Mammalia; order Artiodactyla; family Cervidae; genus Cervus; species Cervus canadensis. The sequence goes on along the minus strand of NC_057390.1, from coordinate 100,988,656 downwards.
CATGGCAGATAGAAGGGGAAAAGTGGAAGCAGTGACATATTTTCTTTTCTTGGGCTCCAAAATCATTGGGGATGGTGACTGCAGCCATGAAATTAAAAGATGCTTGCTCCTTGGAAGGAAAGCTATAACAAACTTAGATAGTGTATTAAAAAGCAGAGACATCACTTTGCTGACAAAGGTTCATACAGTCAAAGCTATAATGGTCATGTATGCATGTGAGAGTTGAACCATAAAGAAGGCTGAGAGCAGAAAAAAATGATACTTTTGAACCGTGGTGTTGGAGAAGACTGTTGAGAGTCCCTTCGACTGCAAGGAGATCAAACCAGTCCATCCTAAAGGAAATCAACCCTGGATGTGCATTGGAAGGACTGACGCTGAAGCTGAATCTCCACTACTTTGGCCAATTCATTGGAAAAGACCCTGATGCTGGGAAAGATGGAGGGCAGGAGGACAATATGGTGGCAGAGGATGAGATGGTTAGATAGTATCATGGACTCAATGGACATGAATTTGAGCAAACTCCAGGAGACAGTGGAGGAGAGGAGCCTGGCGTGCTGCAGTCCGTGGGGTCACTGACAGACACGACTGATGACTGAACAACAATCTGGGATCTTTAGTTGGAGCGTGTGGGATCTTAGTTCCCTGCCCAGGGATTGAACTCAGCCTCCCTGCATCAGGAGATCAGAGTCTTAGCCTCTGGACCACCAGGGAAGTCCCAGAGATCTTTTCATTTCAGGTCCTAAAGCACCATTTTAACTTGTTTTAACCGTGGGTACCTATGACTTTTAGACTTAATGAAACTAGTTTCTAAAGGAAAATTTTGTCCTCATATTTTTCACCAAGGAGGCTGTAAACAGCAAGAGGTTTAAAACCTGGTGGTTAAAGTGAGAAGGCAGTGCGAGGGGCAGCCCCTGCGTGCTTCCGGTCACACGGCCATGGGAAGGAGGGGGAATGAGAAGGAGGGGGCCCACTGGCGGGAAGGTTGGCCTTCTGGGGGGCCCTGCTGGGGATCTGGCTCTGTCCGCCCCCGCCCAGCCCTCAGTCTGCCGGCCCTGAGCCCCCGGACTGTGGTCCCTGGCGCCAGGTGTCCTGGTAGACGCAAACATGGGCACTGGCAGGGACGGACCCTAGCCTCCCCTGGTGCCTGTGGGCTAGGAGGTGAACTAAAAGTGAAGCCCGCCCTCCAGCGCCAGCGCGGGCAGGGGCGGGGCTCGGAGCGGCCTCCCAGGCTGAATAGTGGCGGGGCGGGGCGGATCGGGGGCGGAAGAGAGGCGGAGTGGGCCGGGGTCTGCGACCCGGCCGGGCCGGGCCGGGGCGGGGTCAAGGCGGGGCGCCCCGGGCCCGCCCGGCTAGAGTCGGGGCCGCCAGCCGGGTCCCGTGACACCGGCCGGAGAGCGCTGGTCACAGGCGCCAGCGCGGCCGGCGGGGGCGGTGGCGGCAACATGGCCTCGGAGGCGGACCTGCGCGCCCGGCTGCAGCGCGCCGGCCAGCAGCACCTCCTGCGCTTCTGCGCCGAGCTGGCGCCGGAGCCCCGAGCCGCGCTGCTGGCCCAACTCGAGGCCCTGGAGCCCGAGGCGCTGCGCCAGCACTGCCAGCGCGCGGCTGCCGCCTGCGCGCGCCCCCCGGGCCCGCCGCCCGACCTGGCTGCGCGGCTGCAGCCCCTGCCTCCTGAGCGCGTGGGCAGCGCGAGCGAGGGTGACCCGCAGACCCGGCAGCTCTGGGAGGAGGAAGGTAGGCGGTGGGGGTCCGGGCGGCGGGTGCCGCGGGCGGCCGGCCGGAAGGGGCCACGCCCACGGAGCGGGCGGAGCGGGGCTCGCGGGGAAGCGGAGATTGGAGCTCAATTTGCCTTCTTCGTGAAATCGCCTGCCGTCTCGCGCGTACCGGCTCGGGCTGGTTCTGGGGCCGCCGCCCCCAGGCCGAATTCCCGGGGGCTGTGCTTCGTGCTGGGCGCCCCTGGATGGCCAGCTGCCGCTAACTAACAGCAGGGGACCCCTGGACGCTTGCACAGGCTCCTTTTCACAGCGGCGTTGGCGAGCTGTGCTCCTTGCCTCTGGGCCCGTAGCTGAGGCTGTTGCGCTTGGAGGGGATCGGCCCCGGGTCCCGAACAGGCCCGCGGGGTGTTTCCCCTGAAGGACTCAGGAGGGCGTGGCCAGAACCTCGGCAGGGCCGGGGTAGGGTTAGGGGTGGGTGCGGCCCCGGCCCAGGTCAGAGTGTCATCTGGAAAGTTGTGCGCTGTGGCTCGCAGCCCCAGGCTCGTTTGGTTTGCGCTAAAATGAAGCGGTGGTTGCGTGCTGGGTTTCGGGAACCCCTCATGGTGCCCCCTGCCTCCAGGTCTCCATCAGATCGCCCTGAACAAGGTGGCCGTGCTGCTGCTGGCCGGTGGGCAGGGCACCCGCCTGGGCGTGACCTACCCCAAGGGCATGTATCAGGTCGGGCTGCCCAGCCAGAAGACCCTGTACCAGCTGCAGGCGGAACGGATCCGGCGGGTGGAGCAGCTGGCCGGCGAGCGCCACGGGACCCGCTGCACCGTGCCCTGGTGTGCGCCCGCCTGCACTCCCTGGGCCCCAGAGTGATTCCCCGTCCCCCACCTTGTGTAGCCCCAGTCCTGCTCCACACCGGGACTTGAACCCCAGCATAGCCCCAGACGGAGCCCAGCCCCCACCCAGAGGGAGGCCTGCCAGCCCCATCTGCCGGGGGACCAGGCCCTCCGCAAGGCTGGCTCAGCCTCACCTCCCTTGCAGGTACATCATGACCAGTGAGTTCACGCTGGGGCCCACGGCCAAGTTCTTCAAGGAGCATGACTTTTTCCACTTGGATCCCAACAACGTGATCATGTTTGAACAGCGCATGCTGCCTGCTGTGACCTTCGATGGCAGGGCCATCCTGGAGAGGAAAGACAAGGTCGCCATGGCGCCAGGTACGCCCTCGTCTCTGAGGCAGGAAGGGTCTGCCTGGCCGAGAATGGGGAGCTAGCTCGGGGTCAAGAGGCCTGGGACAGAGGCCAGAATACCCTGCCCAGAGGCTGTGTAGTCCTGAGCAAGTGGCCTCCCTTCTCTGGGCCTTGATTCCCATCTGTCACGTGGAACAGTCACAGGGCTACTTGGATAGCGATCGAGCGCGTCCTTGGGCGCAAGGTCCAGCCCCGAGGGGCCTCCCCTGTCTCTAGCACACCATCAGCTGGAGGCCGGCCGGAGCCCTTGCAAGGCCCTTTCTCCTCCGTTGGCAGATGGCAATGGGGGCCTGTACAGCGCGCTGGAGGACCACCAGATCCTAGAGGACATGGAGCGGCGAGGAGTGGAGTTCGTGCACGTGTACTGTGTGGACAACATCCTGGTGCGGCTGGCCGACCCAGTCTTCATAGGCTTTTGCGTGCTGCGGGGCGCCGACTGTGGAGCCAAGGTGAGCCGGCGCGCGCCCCTCCCTGCCCTGACTCCTCCTCCGGCCCTGACCCCGCCTCCTCCAGCTCCGCCCTTCGCCCAGCCCCGCCCTCCCTGCCCGGTCCCGCCCTCCCTGCCCGGTCCCGCCCCAGTCAGTCAGTTTATCGGCCCAGCCAGGCATCTATCCATCCTGCTGCGGCTACAGGTGGTGGAGAAGGCGTACCCTGAGGAGCCGGTGGGTGTGGTGTGCCAGGTGGACGGCGTCCCCCAGGTGGTGGAGTACAGCGAGATCAGCCCCGAGGTGGCGCAGCTGCGCGCGCCAGATGGGGGCCTGCTGTACAACGCAGGCAACATCTGCAACCACTTCTTCACCCGAGACTTCCTGCGGATGGTCACCAGGTGTGCGTGGAAGGTGGCTTCCCGGCCAGCCTGGCTGCGGGGCCCGGGAGCAGACCTGAGCTGCTGTGGGTTGCAGTGCAGAAAGGCTCTTGAGTTTAAACAAGCTGGAGGCACCAGAGAGCTCGGCAGCCAGTGCGGCCAAGTGGGCCTGGCCCTCCTGTAGAGAGGCTGTGCCAGCGGGTGCCGCCCACCCCGGGGCTTGCCCACCTCCACCCCGGGGCTTGCCGTTGCCTCTGTGCCTGGGCAGGGGTGAGGCTGATGGTGGCGGGCTCTCTGGCTCTGCAGAGACAGGGCTCAGCTGGGCCCTCAGCGCCCTGTGTCCGCTGCGTCCGTCTGTCCAGGTGCCCCGCCTGGCCAGGCCTGCGGGAGGTAGGCTGGGGCCCTGAGGCGTCCTGTCTGAACTGTGTCTCACCTCCTGTGGGCCTCGCGTCCCCAGGGAGCTCGAGCACCTGCTGCAGCCACACGTGGCTGTGAAGAAGGTGCCCTGTGTGGATGAACACGGGAACCCGGTAAAACCGCTCCAGCCGAACGGGATCAAGATGGAGAAGTTCGTGTTTGACGTGCTCCCGTTTGCCAAGTCAGTGCAGAAGCCGTGTTTGTTCCTGCCCCCCGCACCCGACTTGTGGTGGTTCTGAGGCCCAACAGGCAGGGAGATGGAGATGCCCCTTCACAGCGGGCCTGGGGGGCTGCAGGCGGGTTTTGGTGCAAGAAGCCCAGAGGAAGCAGTCCCTGGGGCGGGAGCGGAGGGCACATCTAGGGCAGTCGGACCCTCGGGGTTGTGGACTTGGGGGGACACCTGTGCTTCCTCATGAGCCCCCCTCTGCCCTGGCCTGGGGCCCTGAAGTTGTTTACAGGGGAAATAGCTGGAGCTCCCAGGGTAGGTGGCTGGGGTCCCTGGTTCTGGGGGTCCCAGGTTCTGGGGGTCAGGGTGGTGGGAAGGGGAGGGAAGGTAGGACCAAAGATAGCTCCAGGGTCTTGGAATAAAGACTCATGCATGCCCGGGGGCCCAGAGAACAGACCCCACGTAGTCTGTGTCACTCCGGCCTGGCTTTCAGCTGCTAGGGCCCAGGCCATCTGGGCCAGCACGTCCAGTCTGCAGCTGTCTCCCCTGCCCCCCAGGAACTTCGTGGCCTTCCAAGTGCTGCGGGAGGAGGAGTTCTCCCCCCTCAAGAACGCCGACTCGGCCGACAGGGACAGCCCCTCCACGTCCCGGCGGGCCCTGCTCGCCCAGCACTGCCGGTGGGCCCTGCAGGCCGGCGCCCGCTTCTTGGACGTGCATGGGGCCCAGCTCCCCGAGCAGCCCAGGTGAGTGTGGGCTGCGGAGTGTGGCCCGGACAGTGGTGTCAGGGTGTCACAGCCCAAGCCTCACCCCAAGGCCCTGCTGGCGTGGCTGCTGAGCTGAGGTGGGAGCTGCTGAGCTGGGGTGGGAGCCGCTGCCCTGGCACCACGCTGAAAGCAGGTGGCCGTGTGCCCGGCCCTCGAGGTCTGCTCAGGGCCCCGGGGACGTGAGGGTTGCACCTTCCCAGGCGGGGCACCCAGAAAACAGCAGGCAGGCCACTTTGCAGGGTGGGGAAAGAACAGGAACTTAGGTTCCACCCCAATGCCCACAGCCACCTCCTGAGTCTGGCTATTCAGGCTGTGAGATGCCTACAGGAGGCAAGGAGGGTTTTCCAGACTAAGTCAGGGCCTGTTGCTCTGGGGCGGTGCCCGGGGCCGGGTTTTAGAGGAAGAGGAGGTTGCCTGGAGAAGGGCTGCGGGTGGGCAGGGACTGGCCAGCTCCCTGGTGGGTGGGGCCAGGGAGGGCGCTGGGACAGGACCCTGAGCTGATGCTGACGCGTGCACCCCCCAGCCTGCCTGGCAGTGCAGAGCCTCCAGCCATCTGTGAGATCTCACCCTTGGTGTCATACGCTGGAGAGGTAAGAGCCGGCCAGCCAGCAGGGGCTCCCCTGGGGTTGGGTTGGCGGGGTCGGACGGGGCAGGGTGAGCTGGGCGCTTGGCTGGGAAGTCACAGCTCTGCCACGGTCAACTGGCAGGGTCAGCGGTCCCTCAGTGGCAGAGGACTGTCCAAGACCTGGGGTGCAGCGAGCTGTCAGAAGCCTGGAAGGGTTGGGGAAGGCAGACCAGGTCCATCTGGGCCTGGGGTTTGAGCCAGTGGGAGCCTCTCCGTGGGAGGACAGCCACCCTGCCTCCCGTGGGCAGTTCTGACCGGCCCTGTGGGAGGGCCACCTGGGCCCGGGGACCCAGGTGGCATCCAGCCCTTGCTCCCAGAAGCCCCTCTGGCCCTGCTTCCCGCTGGCTCCGGGCCGACCTGGGGCCTCGCCTGGTGGACCAGGACGTGGGATCTGGTCATCACGACCTGCTTCTCTCCAGGGGCTGGAGGAGTACCTGCGAGGTCGCGAGTTCCGGCCCCCGCTCATCCTGGATGAGACCACGGCGAGGGAGCTGCAGCCCTGACCTCCGCCAACCCCGGGACCCAAGGCCCAGGACGCAGCCCCGCCTGGGCTCCGGTCAGGAGAGCTGCTCTGCGATTCTGGCTGCAGACCGGGGAGCCCAGAAGGGAGCAGGCCTCCTCCACCGGGGTGGGAGGCCTCCCGCCACCCCGTCCCCGGGCGCCAGGTGACCCCAGGCCTGCGGGGCCCCTGGGGTGCTCTGGCTTCACTCCTGCTGTGGCGTCCAGGCTGGAGGCAGAGGGACTGAGGGGACTGGGGTGGGGCCAAGGCGGGTGCGGAAGGTGCTGAGAGGCGCACGGGCCTGTCAGCTGAGGGGGCTCCTGGGCCCCTGCACACCTACCTGGCGGGAGCAGCAGCAGCCATGCTGTGCTTTTCTGCAGAGATGAGGGGACGGCAGCACCTGCAGGGCTCCATGTTGGGAGGGACAGCTGAGCCTGTGGGTCACAACCTGGCCCGCCTTCCCTGCCCGGCTGAGGCCCACAGCAGGTCCGGAGCTGGCTCTCTGGGAAGCTTGGCCTGCATGCCTGGCAGGGTTCTCTCAAGTTCCGTCCAAGGCCTCAGCCCCCAGAAAACAGTGGGACCCATGGAGGGTGCCCCACATCACCGACGCCTCATGCCTATAGGGAGCTTCTGACAACTCAGTGCTCACACTCCTTCCCCCCACAGCCCCCCAGGAAGGGGTGGGCACAGCCCCTCACTGCACACCCCCGGCCTGCTCAAGGCGGGGAGAAGCCGGCTGGCTGTGGTCTCGGGCCCTGCCTGCTTCCCTCCTGGAGAGCAGCACGGGGCACCTGCCCCCTCCTCCTGTGAAGAGCGTCCTAAGTGCGGCCGCAGCTCAGCCAGGCTCGCCCCGCCCCTCCCCGCTCCTCCAGCCCACGTGTAGCCGTCTTCCCCAGGAAGGGTGCTGTCCCGGGAGCTTCAGTGGCAGTGACCCTTCCAGGGGCCTGGAGTGGACGGTGGCTCGTCCACGCCTCCCGCCCCGGGTGTGACGGCGGGGCCAGGGCCCGGAGGATGACTGCGCCTCCATCCATCCAGGCTCTGCCATCAGTCCTAACTGTGCCTTACTTGCCTTCCCCCAGCTGCTCCACAGGCGAGCAGAGGGCCTGGGGCAGAGGGTCACCAAGGAGGAGGTTGAGGGTCCCGCTTGGCTCCTCACTGCCATGACAGGGCAACCTCTTTACCACATCGAGTCTGTTGGGTAAACTATTAAAACAGCTTGCTTTCACAAAACCTTTTTATTTTCAAATAATTACACCTTCATGTGAGGTTTCGCTCAGTGCAGAGAGGTCCCGGGTACACCTCGCCGTCTCCTGCAATGTCTGTCCTGCTGCGATGCGCGAACGCCGTGACCAGGAGACCCTGGTCGTGCTGAGTCCTCTCTCCCGGCTGAGGCTCCCTGTGGGCCGCGGGGTCCCATGGCTACAAGCACCTCCGTCCTGCTTCCTTAGGAGCCACGTGCCCCCATCGTCTCTCACCCAGACAGCTGCTAATTGAAGCAACTGAGTTTTGAAGGATGGACAAGCTCAGTTTTCCCAGAATGCTGGGCTTTCCAGTAAACAAGGTGCTGTGATCCAGCCCGGCCTGGCGGGTGCGCTGTCTGACCAGCGAGTGTGGTGGGAGCAGCGCTGGGTGTCCCAGGTCTGCGTCCGTCCAGGGGCTGCAGCCTGCTGGCCCTGCGGAAACGAGAGCCCGCAGGCTGATCTTGGTATCAGGAGACTGACTATAGTGTGTGGGCAAGTGGACCTGAGTTTGGTTTCAAAACAGATTCACTGAGGCAGCCTTCAGCTCTGTGTTCATTAACTGGCTGAAAGGAGATCCTTCCCTTTTAGTTCAAAGGACTGGGATCAAACAGGAAACCATGTCTACTCCAGATTTAGCAAATTTAGCCTACATTATTCAACCAAGCGAGACCTCTCAAATCCTTAACCTTCAACTCCAGTGAATAATGGTCCCTAAACAAAACCCTTTTAGTTTCTGCTAGTGTTGCAAAAAGCCAGGACACTGGAAAGAGACTGTGACAAGCTTAAGTACTTCAAGTGCCTTCAGGTTCTAACCAGCCTTTCCAGCGCCCTCCTAGCCCCCAGAGATGAGGCTCTTTCCAAACCTTGCTCATCATCAGCTCAGAGAAACAAGTTTCCAGTTTGGGAATGAATCTCTTACCACACTCAGCTCAACTGTGGTAAAGTAGCCCCTGTCTTGGAAAACTAAAGTGGTCCAAATGGTGGTGGTCCCTGATGAACCTCAACCTGTCTCTGAACCTGTTTCTTTTTGCTTAGGCTCCCCAAGATACCCACCACTCCCTCTCCTCAATTCTTCCACCTCCATTCTTTAGGCCAAGACATCCTAGAAAATACCGTGCTGGAAATTTCTTTCTTCCAAAAGGGGAAGTAATTCTAGGAATTCACAGTAACAATCAAAATAGCCAACAACGTAAACTGCTCACCACCTTTGCTTTGTCTCTCAGTCCTGGAGCTGTTTCTGGAGACATTGACCATTTGTTCCTATTGAATCAGCTACCACTCTCCTTATGGGCAACATCTCCACCTGATACTGACAAAAGCCAAAGTGCTCTTCCCGTCAAGACTGAAATTTAAGTCCCTCAAATCCTCTCCCCAGAACAAACCAACACCCTAAGTAGAGAAGCCCCTCCAGGTTTGAAGCCCGTGACAGGGTTCCAGGGCTCAGGGCATAGTGCCTGTAACACTGCTAAGTGGAACTCGTGAGGAAGCCCAGGGACTGAGGGTGGAGGTCTGTCCAGGACCTGCAGGCCATTATCAACGCTGCTGCCCCTCAACAGCCTGTTCTTAACCCCCACCCTCTGCAAGCACTCCTGCTGAAAGCAACAATTTTCACTGTAGTTATGTTGTGTGTTCTTTAGCACAGGAACACTGTGGGTCTCATTCAGGACCATTGAAAACAAGGACTCACAACAAAGCAAGTCAAATGAACCTTTTGGTACCAGTGCATATAAAAGTTGTTTATACTCTTCTGTAGTTTATTAAACATGCAAAGGCATTGTCTAAAAAACCAATGTATGTACTTCATTAAAAAATACTTTATTGCAAAAAACTGCTCACTGAAAAGTTGCAAGAATTACCAAATGTGATAGAGACCGGAAGTGAGCAAATGCTGTTGGAGAAATGGTGCCCATGAACTTGCTCAATGCAGGGTTGCCACAAACCTTCAATTTGAAAGACACAGTATGCACAAAGTGCAATAAAGCAAAGTATTATAAGATGAGGTGCGCCTGCATGCCAGCTGATAAGGCTAACCAAGACAGCTCAGATTCCACTTGGGAAGGACAACAACGCATCTGGACATGAATGCCCCGAGGTTTCACTGAAATTCCTTCCTTTCACAAGCCTTAAAGGCTGATTTGGACGATACAAGGTTTCCTGCAGGCTCCATGCTATGACAGCATTGGGACGACTTACTACTCTGCTCTTCTCAAACCTCTTCACAGGAAGCCATCACCAATTTGTTAAAACTGTTCGGTTTTACAGGGACATAAAGTCTCCATGAAAAGCTGCATTTGATCAAACTCAGCATCGATACTTAGGCCGCCAGATCTTGGAAAACACCAACAAAAGTAATATTCCTCTCCTGGTCTCGACATAGCTATTATTTGCTACAGTTGCACGTTCTTAACTGCAAACCCTTCGCCATGCCCGAACAAACTCATTTTGCTGATCAAACAGCTGGCTACTTTTACGGTTGACAGGTCCGATGGATGAAAATCCCCGGGCTTCTAACTCCGCAGCCGGCCCCGCTTCTTCCTGCCCACCCAGGCATCAACTGGGTCAAATCCACCCGGTGGGGTTGGGTAGGGCAGGGTCCAGCCCTGGGGTCCGCAGCTCAGGGGCTCCCGGCTGACGTCGTGGAGCAGGGGGACACCTGCCCGCGGTCAGCACTGCCGTGAGAAGCCCTGGCTGATCCTCGATGCCCACAGGCCCCGGGGGAGCCGCGCGAGGGCACAGGACGGCTCAGCGGCCCTAAACCCCTCAAGAAGCCTGTCGCAGCGCCGGGAAGCCATGGCAGTGAGCTGCGCGCAGACGCGGCCGTGTGGGCGTGACGTCACCGCGCACGAGCCGACGCAAGCGGCGTAGGACCCGAGCCTGCCTTCAGCAGAGCCGCGACAACGGACGCAGGCGCAGTGGGGCTCCGGAGGCGCGGCAGAGGCGCATTGGCGGCGCGGCGCGATGGGCGGGGAGTTGACGGCGCCGCTATGGCCGGACACCCGACTCAGGCCGACTGGTCTTTCAGCCCGGCTCGAAGCTGGGCTTCCTGACGCCGCCGGAGGGCGAGGCCCTTCGGGCCCCCGCGGCCGTCATGTACCCGCCGCCGGCGCCGGCGCGTCGGGACTTCATCTCGGTGACGCTGAGCCCCGGCCGGAGCTACGATGGCGGCCAGGGCCTGAGGCGTCGCTCGTGCTGGCGGGTGAGGGGCGGGCCGGGCGGCCAGGTCGGCGCTTCCCCGGCCCGGGGTCTGGGGTCCGGGCGCGAGCGCGGCCGGCTTCGCGGGGCCCGGGCGAGGAGGGCTGCGGGTCCCTCTCCGCCGTCCACTGTGGGCACAGACGGTCTCTGCGGGGGTTTCCTTTCTCCAGCTCTGACCAATGGGGCTTCACAGGTGGCTCGGCGGTAAAGAACCAGCCTGTCGAGAGGAGACGCGGGTTCGATCCCTGGGTCGGGGAGACCCCCTGGAGGAGGAGGTGGCTCCCCTCTCCAGGGTGCTCGCCGGGAAATCCCATGGACACAGACGCCTGGCGGGCTACAGTCCATGGGGTTCCAATGGAGTGGGACGCTACTAGCCAAGAGCACCCACGAAGCCGGTGCTGGGTGTCGGCTGCAGTACCGCTCCAGCCTGCGGCCCCCGCTTGGAGGAAACGTCCCCAGTTCAGAAGCAGCAGACCCCACACTGGGCCTCGGGAATTGCTCCTCGTCCTCCCGGAGTCTGACATGGAAGGAGAGATTGCTCCTTGTGCCCCTTTCAGTAAAAAAGTCGTCTGTCCCTCAGAAATGGAAGCAGCTGTCGAGGTTGCAGCGGACGGTGGTCCTCTTCCTGCTGGCAGTCCTGATGCTCTTCGGCCTCCGGTCCTATGTCCACGTGGCGGATGAGTGGACAGGTACCAGCTGCGTGATCCTCGGGGGTCCTGAGGGCTGACTAAGGGGTGGCACAGCGATCTGGCAGCGGCGGGAGGTGTAGACTTCAGCGCATTGGCAGGAAGCGAGATAAGGAGAAACCTAGAATGTTCCCAGTCCCCCGCTATAAGGTGGCTGTTAATCTGCGGTGTGTGACTGTTTCCCAGACATGCTGTGAGAAGCGGGGTGACGTCCCAGCCGCCTCACACCGAGATCCAGGTCCGAGGGTACACGCGGAGTCTGCGTGCACTGCAGTGCTGGGAAGCAAGCGCAGGTGCCGGGAGGAGGGGCAGCTCCCTCCTGGCTTCTCGGAGGAGGACAGCTGCAGAGCCCCGCGGCTTGCTCCTGTGAATGGCCTGTGTGCCACTGTGGGCCCTCCTTGAAGTGGAAAAAATAAAAGCCAAGTGTTTGGGTTGTGGGTGGGGATAAAGACAAGCTGCCAGGAGCTATGGGCAGGGTTTGCTTCCCTGTGACCACTCTGGAATTCCTTGACCTGCCCTTTTCGGAGGTCCCAGCCTGTCCCTTTCCAGGAGTGCTGGCTGTGTAGGTGCTGTTTCCAGCGCCCTTTGGCTCTCCTCTGGACCTTGAGGTGTATTTGAGATAAAATAGACTCTCCTGTTTAGCTGTGGACAGCAGGTCGGCGGCAGCATGGCAGATGAGACCAGCAAATCCTCCCGTCTTGCCAGCTCCTCGGAAAGCAGCTGAGAACCCAGAGACCGTGGCGGGGCTGTCGCCTCAGGTACTTGGAGTAAACTCAACGTGGAGTCGTAACTGGGGTCCAGGCCAGAAGCGCTTCAGCACAGCGTGGGCTGTTTGAGAGGGACTGGGAAGAGTTCTGCTTCCTGCCCTGTGTCTGAGGTTTTAACCTAACCTCCTTGCTCTGGGCTGGTGGGACGGAGGAGACGTGGGGAGAGGAGGAGGGCCATCCTGTCCTCCGTCCTCTGCCCGTGTGGCGCTCCGGGTCCTTGGGAGGTGAGACAGATCGAGCCTTTTCTCTGGGAGCTACTGGCCGGGGGCGGTCAGGCGGGGGCTCCACTCTGGACCTGCCCAGATGGAGGTGCTGGGGCCTCAGCATCACAGTGGGGTCAGCAGGGAGGACTGGGAGTTGGCAGGTGCGTGCTGCCTGCCATCCACAAAGGGTGGGGCGGGGTGAGGCCTCGTCCTGGGGGCCCGGAGCCGTCCAGGGTGGGGGGCGTGGGCGGGAGAGCACGTGGAGCCTAGAGGGTGATGGGGTCAGCCAGAGCCGGGGAGAGTCCCCCCCAGGGGAGCCGGCCTTTGAGAGCCCAGGATGCTCCCTGTGGGGACACACTCCCACGGGCTGGGGTGTCCACGTGGGCCCAGGCGCCCCCAGGGAGAGGCTCTGGGACTGATGCCGGCCTCACGCCCCACAGTGTGCCTGGGAGGGACGGGAGGCTGCTCTCACCCCGTCTCTCTGGAAGGCCTGTGTGTGAGAGAGTGGTTTCTCCCTTTAGAGCCAAGCGCGTTCCTTCTGTCACTTCTGTGGCCACTCTCTTGTGTATTGACTTCACGGTCCGTGACACAGAACGTGGCTGTCTCCCCACCAAGAGACAGGTTTCCACACCTCAGCCTCGGTGACCTGGACTCTGGTGTCCAGGAGGGGCCTGGAAATGAAGGCGTGAACATCTCCGTCTCCTGTGGAGCGAGTCTTGGGGCCCCTGCGCACCCTGAGGCTGCTGGCACCTCCTCTCTGGGTCCGACACTCGTCCCCGAGACCTGCTTCATCCGTGGGGCTGTGTTTCGGCCGCACCTGCTCTCGTGACCCGGGGGCCCGGCTCGGTGGGGTTTGAATCTTGGAAGGGGGGTATCTTCACGGATCCTCCTCCAAGGTGTCCATGGGTGCTGCAGCCAGAGGCTTTTCCATTCACGAGTCTGTGTCCTTGTGAGCTGGAGGAGTTGCTGTCACAGCCCCTGTTGGGCGGCTGGAGCCAGGACGAGTGCGCCCTCCCACAGCGCTTTGTCACTGACCGGCCGCCTCTGCCGCAGACTTCTGAGGCTGAGGTGGGAGTCCCGGGCGCAGGCCTGGGCAGTGTCCTCTGTGGCTCCATCGACGGGGATGGGGTGGCTCAACCCTGCCCTGCTACCCTTAGGGTCTGACTCCCAGACACGCTCTGGCCAGGGGCTTAACCGACCCTCCAGGGCTACACTCGCCCGTTGGCAGAGCCTCCGTCAGGCAGTCAGAGCCAGGAGCTGCTGAGAAAGGGGCTCCTCCCAAAGCTGCGCATTGTAGGAAAAATGGAAATCATTTCCTTTAGGAAACTGCAGCTGCTCAGCCAGTCCACAGCGCTCCCTGTGTGGTTCCAGGTCTGACTGGGGAGGGGGAGCGTCCTAGAAGCGGGATGGAATCATCGCACAAGTGACCCTTGTCTCTGTCCAGAAGCCCCAAAGGCATTTCCGACGAGGACCCCCCAACCTGCAGACGAGAGCGCCCGATGGAGACACCCAGGAGAGGAGGCAGGCCCAGGCCCAGAGGAGGGCAGAGGTGCTGGGAGAGGCTGGCTGGAGAGCAGAGGCGCAGAGAGACGGCCTCAGGTACCGGGAGCTTAGAGATGGTCTGAATGTGGGCACCAGTTTTTCCTGGTGTGTTTTTTATAAGCGAAATTGCTAACAAGTGTTTTCCTTGTTTCACTTTGCGCACCCTCGTGGAGCAGGGCGGCTGCTGGCTCGTCTACTCGCGGCCTCCCTGGGCGGCGTTCGCGTTTGGGCCTGAGCTCGGCGCGGCCTGCGGCATCCACACCTCTGTCCCTGTCCTGAGTATTCTCGTTTCTCTCCCCACAGCTGGAGGGGCGCAGGGACCAAGCCACCGCAGGGCACTGAACCTCCTGGCGAGAAGGCAGAGCTCCCCCCCAGGCCTTCCCCGAAGGCAGTGAGGTTTCAGGCCAACCCAGGTAGGGTCTGCCTGCCCCCTCCGGGCCTCAGCTGGCTTGGTTCCGAGGGTCACGGCGAAGGACACACTTGAGAGTTGGGGCCGCGCTGCAGCTCCTGCCATCCGTCTAAAGTCTGCTCAGCCTCGGACAGCCAGGTGGACCAGGCTCCTGTGGGTCAGGCGTCCCCGTAGCTTTGGTGACGGTGTCTGGCTCTTGGACAGACGTCTTTCAGGGTCCAGTGCTGCAGCTATTTTAGCTTTTATTTTGTATTCTAGTATAGATGATTAATGGAGAAGGCAATGGCAACCCACTCCAGTGTTCTTGCCTGGAGAATCCCAGGGATGGGGGCCCCTGGTGGGCTGCCGTCTATGGGTTCGCACAGAGTCGGACACGACTGAAGCGACTTAGCAGCAGTAGCGTAGATGATTAACTGTTGTGAGAGTCTCAGATGAACAGGGAAAGGACTCAACCGTACATACACATGTATCCGCTCTCCGGCAAACTCTACTCCCATGTAGACGGCTATGTAGCGCTGAGCAGGGTTCCGTGTGCTGTGAAGCAGACCCTTGTTGTTGACCCGTTTAGAGTAGAGCGTGACAGGCATCTGTCCCAACTTCCTGTCTCCTCCCCGTTTTCCTTCTCCGGAAGGAAGGTTCATTCTCAGCCTATGGGTCCCTTTCTGTTTTGCAAGTAAGTTTATTTGTATCGTTTTTCTTAGCTTCTATATATAAGGGATGTCATAGGATACTTCTTTGTCTGAGTTATTTCATTCACTATGACAATTTTTAAGTCCATCCACGTTGCTGAAAATGCCATTATTTCATTCTTTTGAGTGGCTGAGTAATATTCTGTTGTATGCATGCAACACATTTTCTTTATTTCTGTTGACGGACATTTACGTCGCTTCCATGTCTTGGCTGCTGTAAACAGTGTTGCAGTAAACATTGGGGGGCTTGCATCCTTTCAGTCATGTTTTTCTCCGGAGGTATGGCCAGGAGTGGGTAGCTGGGTCATATGATAGCTCTATTACTAGTGTTTTAAGGAACTTCTGTATTGTTCAGACAAGGCTTTCTTGTCCGGGTCACCAGCGCCTGGCACGATTGATGTCCACAAACCAGACTGCACACCCAGGCTTACTGGTTCCTCTGCTTCCGCTCCTTCGCTGTTTCCTGGAGGGTGGTCCCTGCTGGGACTTGGTGGAGGCTGACGAGCCTGGGCCGGGTGCAGTTTCCGCTTGGGCCTTCACTGCGGCCTAAGGAGCCCCTGCGGCAGCCTCACTCGCTGTGGGGCCACAGGGCAGCTCTGTCTGGGTGCCCATGCCCTGCGTTCCTCCTCCCAGCCTCCCAGAACGAGCGCCAGAAGGCCGTGGTGGATGCCTTCCTCCACGCGTGGGCTGGATACCGCAAGTTCGCCTGGGGCCACGACGAGCTGAAGCCCCTGACCAGGTCCTTCAGCGAGTGGTTCGGCCTCGGCCTCACGCTGATCGACGCCCTGGACACCATGTGGATTCTGGGGCTAAAGAAAGGTACCTGCTCGTCCCTGCGGTGGGCTTGAGCTCGCCACGCGTGACCCTCGGGCCCGAGTGAGCCTGGTCTGGGAGGTGACCACACGCCGCGTCCTGCTGGGCTGTGCTTCCCCGTCCTGGCTGCCAGCGTGGCTGTGCTCTGTCCTCACACGTCCGTGCGCCCTGCGCCTCCGGCAGAGCGCCGAGTGTGGCAGAGGGCGGAGTGCAGGGCTGTTTGCCGCCCGTGTTTCTGTTGCGGTCAGGAGGGCCCTGTGGTGGGAGGCGACACGTGCGCCGCCGCAGCGGCCGGCAGCGCCCTAAGTCTCCCTCTCAGTGCTTGTCGGTGCAGACAGGGTAAGACGGGCGACGTGCCCCAGATGTTTCTGAGCCGGCGCGCTCACGGCCCCGTCCGTCTTCCAATCGCACTGCCGCCTCCACCACTCACTGTCTCGTGCTCCTCGGTCGTGTGGCTTTGACGTCGAGCGCTTGTGCTCACGCTGCACGGCCTTCCCCCACTGCCCGCTGGCCCCGTGTTTTCTGTGCGGTTGGAGGACTCCTGGGCTCCCCCTCTTGCATGAGGAGGTGGTGCCGAAACCCTGCAGGGGATGTGCGTAGCCCCAGAGGGAGCGGTCAGGCGGATGCTGGACTGTTAATTTGTTCCTGTACCTCTGCTGTTCCACGTGGTAGAATTTCAAGAAGCCAGGAATTGGGTGTCCAAGAGGTTATTGTTTCAGAAAGATGTGGACGTCAACCTGTTTGAGAGCACAATCCGGATCCTGGGGGGGCTGCTGAGTGCATTCCACCTGTCTGGAGACGTCCTCTTCCTGACGAAGGCTGTGAGTGTCCCGGCCTCAGGGCTGCTCGCGTCCGGGGGGGACTGGGGTCTCAAGTGCTCAGCAGTCAGTGATTTTCTCGTGGGATTGGGCTGCGGCAGGGGTTTGTTTCCAGTTCTGCCTCCTCCCGCTCTTGAGTCTGCTTCCGAGCACATGGGTGGCTGAAGCAGCGTTGTGCCAGCCTGCTGCCTGCCCGTGAGGTCATTCTGAACTGATTGAGTCCAGCTCGGGTTTTGTAGCTGGCAGGGTTAAGGTCAGGTGAAGCCAGCACACTTGGGTCTGTCCACTGAATTACATGAAAATGGGTATCGGGTTTACTGTCGTGTCATGGAGACACAGCCTCTGAGCAGCAGGACTCGTTGACTGATCGCTGTGTTGTGTATCAGGAGGATTTTGGAAATCGGTTAATGCCTGCCTTCCGAACACCCTCTAAGATTCCATACTCCGATGTAAACATCGGCACCGGAGTTGCTCACCCACCCCGATGGACCTCTGATAGCACGGTGGCTGAGGTGACGAGCATTCAGCTGGAGTTCCGAGAGCTCTCTCGTCTCACGGGGGATAAGAAATTTCAGGTATGGAGGGGCTCTGCTTCCGGCTGGTGCGGGTTTTCTGCGGGGCCATCTCTGGCTCATGGAGGCACGTGCAGGTCTGTGTGGTCATGGGTCCTGGGCCATGAGAGTCCTGTCGGTTTTGGTTCTTGTCCCACGTTCTCCTGGAGAATCGCGTTTTCTGGTGATACCAGAGGTGCAGACGGGAGATGCCCTGACCGGAGGCTGAGTCCTCTGCCTGGCCCGCCCCCGTGCAGTCCCGTGTCCTCAGGGCCCTGACAGCTGACGGCTTGTCCTGCCGCGCTTGGCGTGGCCTGGAGTCCACTTGCCGTTGTCCTGGGCCCTCCTGCAGTGGCGAGGCCCGCCTGCTCTGCTGTGGCTGAGTGCCACGGGGTGTGTTGGAGCTCTGGGCTCTGTAGTCAGGTCAGCGTAGGTGACGTGGTGGTCCCATTGTGGCGCCCTGACTGGGCCCCGCATGCTGTCCTGGGGGCAGTGGGGTGCTGTGCTGGCATGGCCCCTGTCCCGCGGTGCTGACCGTGCATGTGGCGCCGTGGCGGGCCTGTGTGTCTGTCTGGCTGTCTCCGTGTCTTCAGCAGCGTCTGCCACCTTCCTCCCCAGGGCCGCTCCTGTGGCGGGTCTGTCTGCGTGTCGGCATCTGTTCAGGTTTCCCTGTTCTCTCCGCTCATCCCCATCTTTTTTGTTGAGATGTTTGTGTTGAGAGGTCCCGCTCTCTCCTGTGACTGTGGCTGTCTGTGCCCTCGTGTCTGGCCGTCGTCACCCTCTAGAACTGTTCCCTCCACCCGAGCAACCCCAGCACTGTTCACCAACACCCCGTTCGTTACCCCACCGCCCTGGGCAGCCGGACACAGGCTGCTGTCCGGAGCTTCCTGGCACTTCGCAGGCCCCGCCCTCTCGTGCCCTGGCTGCAGTCTGGGTGCTCAGTAGCCTGCTGTCTCAAGGGGGCGGGACCGGTCAGGGTCCATCCTTTCTCAGCTTAGAGAACCCCTGACGTGGTGGACTCATTTCTGGGCTGGTCACTGCCAAGCTGCAGCCGGTGTGCTGCTGGGGACGTTGGCAGGAGGGCTCCAGGCTGGGTCCACCTGTCCAGACGTGCCTTGGTCCACCATCCAGCTGTCAGTTGTCTGTCCATATGGGTGTGTGACGCTGTCTCCAGTTGGATTTGATTTTTTAATCAGTGGTATGTTGCTGTGTGTGTGTGTGTCCGCGTGCCGTGTGTCTTCCGCGTTATGAGTGTGTGTGCCGTGTGTCTTCCGCATTGTGAGTGCATGTGCCGTGTGTCTTCTGCATTGTGAGTGTGTGTGCTGTGTGTCTTCCGCGTTGTGAGTCCATATGGCACGTGTCTTCCGTGTTGTGAGTGCGTGTGCCGTGTGTCTTCGTGTTGTGAGTGCGTGTGCCATGTGTCTTCGCGTTGTGAGTGTGTGTGCCGTGTCTTCCGTGTTGAGTCCGAGTGCCTTGTGTCTTCCGTGTTGTGAGTCCGAGTGCCGTGTGTCTTCCATGTTGTGAGTGTGTGTGCCGTGTGTCTTCCATGTTGTGAGTGCATGTGCTGTGTGTCTTCTGTGTTGTGAGTCCGAGTGCCGTGTGTCTTCCGTGTTGTGAGTCCGAGTGCCGTGTGTCTTCCGTGTTTTCACTCCGTGTGCCACGTGTCTTCCATGTTGAGTCTGTGTGCCGTGTGTTTTCCGTGTTGTGAGTCCGAGTGCCGTGTGTCTTCCATGTTGTGAGTCCGAGTGCCGTGTGTCTTCCGTGTTGTGAGTCCATGTGCCATGTGTCTTCCGTGTTGTGAGTCTGTGTGCCATGTCTTCCGTGTTGTGTGTGTGCCGTGTGTCTTCCGCGTTGTGAGTGCGTGTGCCGTGTCTTCCGTGTTGTGAGTCCGTGTGCCGTGTGTCTTCCGCGTTGTGAGTCCGTGT